>NC_061098.1:58616909-58656909 GCF_015104395.2 Macrobrachium nipponense | reverse complement strand
AACCCATTGCCACGCCGTCCTTTTGTCGATATATTTCGCCCCTATGTGAGAGAAATGGGGCTTCCTTTGTACATGCTTCCAGCATCTCTTTTTAAGATTTTTTCGGGGATCGGTAATGGTGGTTTCTCAGAGCGGTATATCTTGTCCATGATGATTTGTATTGTTTCATCCACTGGTACGTTAGTAAATAAACTTTCAACGTCCAGGGATGCTATGTCTTCGTCGGGTGGGTGCGGTGTCTTGCAGTAGGTCGATGAATTCCGTCGATGATTTTAGCGAGAACGTTGAGGGAATGTACGGCGTTATAATTTCGTTCAATTTCTTAGCCACTTTATACATGGGGGATGTCATTTGGGATATAATGGGCCGTTAGCGGGTTTCCCATGTTTGTGAATCTTGACTGTGCCGTAGCAGTATCCGGGTGCAAAGTCTCCTATGATTTTTGGAAAGCTTACTGTTCTCTGCTCTTTGTTCGCTTTTTCTGTTAGTCTCATCATTTTCTTTTTGAGGTCATTTGTTGGGTCTTTTTTAAGTGGCTGAAACTTATTATTATCACTTAGTATATTATCCATTTTGGTGTCGTATTCATCTCTATTCATTATGACGTACACTGCGGTTTTATCTCCTTTGCGTATTATTATGGTTTCGTTTTCTCTCAGTTCTTTTGCTGTTTTTTTTAACTGTGGACTGACTATGCGACTAAAGTAGTTACCACGTGTTCTATTGGCCTCACCCAGTAATTCAGCGATGCACTCTTGTTTAAGTTCGATTTTGCGTTCTTCTTTCAGTCGCAGACCTTCAAACCGCGTGGGACAAAACCCCCACACGCGGACAGGAGCGCACACTGACTTTCAGTGAATTAAACATATATGTAATTAATATATATTTATGTATAATGTGTATATAATAACTTACTTTCAACTTTTTTTATAATAATTTCTGTTGTTAACATATTATTTATATTATTTTATGTTCCACTATAGTCTTTTGTAAAATACTTAAAACTAGGTATCTGGCAATTGTACTACCTTTCCGTCCTCATGACGTCACAAAACGCATGTAGCTCCATATTTGTATCAGTACGCTTGAAAACGTCAATACGTATAGGTTGACGAAACAGCTGTCGCGTGTAAAAATACTGGAGTAAATGGAAGAACCCCATTATGTGTCCATTAGTAACCTGAACAATGAAGTAAAGAAAATAATTAGAAAATATGAAGCAATTTCAAAAAAGAGTGGTTAACAGTGAGAAAGCCATTCTATTCAAATGAATGTATCCGTGAAAAATTGTGCCCTAGAAGTAATAATATATATATATTAATATATATATATATATATATATATATATATATATATATATATATATATATATATATATATATATACATACACACACACATATGTATATATATATATATATATATATATATATATATATATATATATATATATATATATACATATATATATATATATATACACACACACGTGTGTGTGCTCTCTCTCTCTCTCACTTTCTCTCTCTCTCTCCATATCAGGATGTGGATTTTCACGTGCAAAAATCTGAAAATGGACACTGCAAAGGAAGGCAGACATGTAATCATCCAGATTCCCAACGATTCCCTCCAACGCTGGAGTGGTTGTCTTCGGATTCTTTGCAGAGAGAGCGGGCGTTTATGCAGTCGGATTTTTCATTCATGCGCCCGACATTAAATCCTCTTCACGCCACTTGGTTTTGGGTCCTTTGTGCCTCTTGACAAAATTCCTCGAATGAAATTGTTGCATCAAAGGACACGAGCGAAAGGAGCTTTGAAAACGCTAGCTGGTGCTTTATCACTTTTGCTGTGTGCTCTACCTGGTGTAAACGAAGCTCAAGGTGTATTTGTCCACAATTGTGCCGCGAGATATTAGCGTCTATTTTGCCGACGTAGATAGTGCCATTCTTCTTGCCCAGACTATTCTTATTCAGAATAGTTTCAAATTGTTATCTATTTTCATATTCACGTAAGTTTCTAGGGAAACAGAGATGGCCTGGAGGGACTTTTTAACATTTGTTCTTAACGGCTGCATTCTCGTTATTATGTGAGGCATTGAACAGAATACTGCTAAATGTTGAAAAAATACTTAAATAAAAATTAAAATAACTACCATTACTCTTCATTTGGTAAATCATAAAAAGGGAAGCGTCGGGGATTTGAATTATTACTGAAAAATGAATCGCTTGTTTTATAAGTGACAATCACTAAATACCTAATACGACGAACATTTAAACCATCCGTATACAAATGCATGGCCGGTGTTTAATAAGAATGCAATGTAAGGCATATAACTAACTACACTGTGATATTCAAAAATAGCGTCATCAAAAACGGACGTAACTGGTAGTTCTATTAATGTTAGAATTATTTGGTAATCAATATTCCTGTTAAGAAATCCCTAACCAATGGTATGTCTCCCCTTAACCTGTAAGTTTATTTGTATCCCGTGAACTAATAATTTCTAATAATTTTTTTTTTTTTTTTTTATTTTGCTCGCCCAATAAAGGTTTTACATGGCGGGGTTTACGATCTGTAGGTGCGAGTTTTACTTGAAAAAAAAAAAACCTATAATCCAGGGGCGGCCGAAGCCTTTATGGGGCCCTAGCAGGACTTGGTTCGGAGCCCCTCCCCGACTCCCTCCCCGGTGCTGAACTGTTAATTATGCTTGCATACTTGATCATTTCAAGCACTATAAAGGCATCACTAACCATATAAGGGAAGCAAATTCACAACATGGCCCAGTATTATTTGCACATTTTAAACTTCAGAGTGACGTACTGTGTGGCACATTGAACTTGCATTTGTAAGTAACAGAACAAATCAAGAGACAAGACTACATTTACAATAAAACAGGTTAATTAGCCACTTTGATTGCCTTTATTTGCAGTTGCACCTCACTTTGTGCATGAACAGAGCAAGACGACAGTGGCGGCTCTTGACTAAATGAATTGGTTAATTTTTTTGTCTAATTTTTACTTATTTTGCCTTTTTTTATTTATTTTTCCTTTTTTCCGATTTTTCATTAATTAAATATTTTCCTAGCGCTTTGGAGGGGGCCCAGGTGGCATGGGACCCCCAAGTAATTGCTTAATTCTCTTATGCCCTGGGCCGGCGGCTGCAAAATCCCGAGATGTATATACTAGTACTGCACCAGCCCCGGCTTTTTTGCCATGCCCCTAGGTTAGGTTAGGTTTTGGTTTGAGATTTATTTATACCAATGATCGTCATATATTTTGGGTTTGGGAAACACAATGAGATTATTTTCAAAGAAGAATCTATGGCTAGTTTTTAAGATATGGCCTCCCGCTCCCCCTTTTTTTCAGGGAATGTTCCGGTACTAGGTTACAGTTCGGGAATTATTATGTGGGTCGGCTCTGCCATCATCAGATCTGACCCTCTTCCCAGTCTGCTTTGTCTTCTGCCAGAGCTTGGACGCTCTCCTCTCAACAACTGCCTTCGGGTACATTCTAGCAAACACCGCCGATACTTTGGATCGGAGTAAAATGTGGGAATTGAATGATTCCTTCAGAAATGAGTAATCTTTAGACAATTAGACTATTGGTTTCTAAACTACAACTATTGCTTTGTTATTCTCTACATGTTTCAATCAGTTCTGCATTTATATTTTTACCTTTTTCCATTGGTGCTAGGATTGATGCTGATACTCGGTTGGTCCGGATGATCTCCAAATTCAGCCGCTCTGTTTCAGAGAGAGAGAGAGAGAGAGGAGAGAGAGATCGTTTCCATCATCCTGACTTCTCGACAATCAGGATTTATGAGTGGGATCTTTGATATCAATCCCATACAGTCTGTTTCAATCCTCCGTGAGTGAATTATTTCACTATAAATAAAACTATTTATAGTATATCGTCAATCCTCTGTGGGTGAATTATTTCACTAGAAGTAAAATGGTTATAGATATATTGCTCGTTGGAACACAGACCGACAATAAAGACCTGTCCTTTATGCAACCTTCGTGTTTGTTGGTACAACGGAATATAATCAGATGAAATGAAAATAGAAACAATTTGAGAGTTCTTAAGGAAATTTTAGAAAATAAAATCAATAACATAAATTATCACATTGCCTAGGATTGTTCACAGTGTGTCCTTCATAACTCTCTCCTCTCTCTCTCTCTCTCTCTCAGACAGTTTTTGCACCACTCTATTCGACAGGAGAACCTCTGCAAATCTCTTATTGTAATCGAAAGCCGCTCAATCCGCGTTGGAAAATGCCACTCATGTTGCACCGATTTCGGTAGCTTGAATCAGTCGTGAACCGAACAGTATCTATCAGCTGAAGCCACGAAAGCCCAAATAAACTGGACGGGTTTAATAGTTCCATTATTCTTCCAGACACAGGAGCGAGTGAAATCGAGTCCTCCAGACCTCTGAAAACGAAGTTCGGAAGAAGACCCAAAGCTGCTCAAGTTGATATTGTTGAACAGTAATGCAGCTAAAATATTTTTGATTGTCGAATGTCTGTATGATATATAACCAAGTTCAAAGTCTTCCCAATGCGCTATACGGAAATAAAAATCCTGAGTAAACTTGTTCCTTTTCAAAGTACAGGCCAAATATATATTTGCCTTGTCTAATTCTGATATGACGTATAATTCTGATATGATGTATAAAGGAAAACATGTTTGTATTTGTGTAACTTGAGTCTATGAAAATGAAAGTACATAAAAACTAACTCGATGGCTGTCTTTTTGCACTGTTTATGCTGTTAGAAATGTTAGTAACAATGAGATCAAGTCCTACATTGATTCAGTTTCTCTTCACTCACTTATCCTTCAAAGCAAGTGAGTACCCCACAAGAAACTTCCTGGAGAGAGAAGGCAAAGTGAGTTCTAAAAAAAAGGATACTTTTAAATACCACAACAGCTGCAAAATGAGTAATGCTCAAACATATAAGGAATAATCATAAACAAGAATTTCCAGCGCTGTCAAGTTGGATAAGTTCATCAAGCAGAAGAATTGGGATCCGAATATCGAGGAAAATTATAAAATCACAAAAAGCCTCTCCTCTCTCTCTCTCTCTCTCTCTCTCTCTCCTCTCTCTCTTCTCTCTCTCTCTCTCTCTCTCTGTCCCAATTCTAATGCAAAATGTTGCCTTATAGAAATATAAAAAAAAGAAATTCTTAACACATCTTCGATAGATAATTAAAAGGGCAAAGTCAAATGTTCTTGAGAAATGAAGGAAGACTTTCTCTGAGGTCTTGAGATTCTTTTCTAAATTCTGGTGAAACGGATCATTTTGGGAAACGTTCTTCCTGAAAATGAAGTTTAGAAGGAGTCACTCGAAACGAGAACAAATAACTTTCGTCAAGTTTCTTAAAATTAATTTCCTGTCCTCTCATTTCTTGATTCTGTTAATGTCATCTTTTAAAATACTAACCTGTTCTATGTTATGTTATGTGCATATAGGGCTTCATAACACATTTCTACGAATAATGATTTTAAACATTCCTTTTGCTATTTAAAGTTTATCTATTCTCTTAAAATTATTGTTCCCAATGTCTTTTGCTTTTCCAAAGACAGATCTAAATATATTAGTTCGTTTTAATTTTGGTGTATATTGGCGATCTCATTTTGAAATTTGTTTATCTTAAAATTAACAAGACGATTGGCCTGCCTATTGCCTTTTCTGTATTGTGTTATAAACGCACAACACACACATACACACACACACACAACAACACACACAACAACACACACACACCACACAACACATACACACACACACACACACACACACTATATATATATATATATATATATATATATATATATATATATATATATATATATATATATATATATATATATATATATATATATATATATATATATATATATATATATATATATATATATATATATATATCTAATAAAAGGAGCCCATAAAAAAACCGAAATATAGAGAGAAAAGTACTATAATTCAGAGACTGCTCTCTCTCTCTTCAGGTATATGAATGAGGAAAGTTTACAGAAAAGTTGGTATTTAAACCAAGAGGTCCATCCACAGGTAAGCCAATTTAGGTCACCCCCCGCTGATAATCTTCCTTTAATCTTCTTAAGCGTTGGTTGAATGAAACCTTGTCGATCACATCTGAAACCCATGCTCCTTTTGAGATGTTCATTACCTGCCTCTCTTTATTAAGGTCGATTCCATCATTTGACTCTTGTACCGGCAGTTGCTGCTATAAATTAAACGCAACAAACTTCCAGTTTAATTCTATGGTTATGTTCATTTATATGGTGGAAAATAGCTGAGTTCTTGTTGTCCATACCTAACTGACTGTTTGTGTTGTATTAATCTCTGGGGAAGTGATTTTCCTGTAAATCCGATGTAAGATTGGTCACAATTATTTTTACAACTTTTGTTAGTTTAGTATTCATATATATATATATATATATATATATATATATATATATATATATCTATATATATATATATATATATTATATATATATAATATATATATATTATATATATATATATATAGATATATAATATATATATATATAATATATATATATATATATATATATATATATATATATATCTATATATATATATATATATATAGTATATATATATATATATATATATATATATATATATATATATGTATAGATATACACATATATAACATATAAATATATATATATATATATATATATATATATATATATATATATATATATATATATATATATGCGTGTGTGTGTGTGCGCGTGTATGTATACATACATATATATATATATATTTATTTATATATATATATATATATATAATATATATATATATATATATATATATAGTATATATATATATATATATATATATATATATAATATTTATATATATATATATATATATATATATATATATATATATATATATATATATACATTCGAAACTCGAAAATATCCGATACACCAGACCTAGGTTCAAAGCCCCAAAGGTATGCCTTATATAAAATAAATAAATAAATAAATAAACACCCTCCAATGCTTGGCAATGCTGTGCGGTCTCCAGATATTGTTGGTAACACTGTCTACTCTCAGACTAACTGAGAAAGAGCTTTGCCGGTGTGGGGGAGTGGGGAGAGGCCTCAATATGCTTCCATGCTAAGGGCGGGGGAGGGAAGGGGGAGTGGGGGGAAGAATATAGCTGATGTCTGGGACGCCATTGGAAGGGATGGGTAGTAAAGCTGGGCAGGGGAAGGAAGCAGAGGTGTTTGGGAAGGTGAGTGGAGCAGAGGAACAGTTCCATGGAGGGGGGGGGGGGGGGGGGGGGGGGGGGGGGGGGGGGCGGATGGAGTGTTGGACGGGGGAAGAGGGATAGGTAGACCTATAACTTCAGAAGACTTGTTTTGTTTCATGTTGCTTATGTTTTTTTATGATCTTATTTTAATAAGGGTTACGTTTTATGGTAGAGAGAGAGAGAGAGAACATCAAACGAGGTATATTTACATCAAAGTCTGAGTACAGTAACACACGCCCCACTTTTCATTTATGTTTTATGCTACAGTAATCTCGTTTATATTTTTTCTCTAATTTTTTTTTTTAAAATTTTTTAGCTTTCTGTGAAAGGAAACTTTAGAGATGGCTCTGTTTGTCTGTCCTCACTTTTTCTGTCTTCAATTTTCCTGTCCGCCCTCAGATCTTGAAAACTACTGAGGCTAGAAGGTTGCAAGTTGGTGTTTTGTTCATCCACCCTCCAATCATCGAACAAACTAAATTGCAACCTCTAGCCTAAGAAGTTTTAGTTTATTTTAAGGTTAAAGTTAGCCATAATCATGCATCTGGCAACGCTATAGGGCAGGCCACCACCGGCCCTTGGGTGAAAGCTTCATGGACCGCGGTTCATACAGCATTATATCGAGACAACTGAAAAGTAGCTCTATTTTCGGTGGCCTTCGTTATACACTACAGAAAACTCGTTTGTGCCGAAGAAAACTTCAGCGCATTTTCTACTTGTATATTCTTAAAAAATATATACATACGGCATAAAAGAGAGAGATTACTTTTAAAAACTTGTACAACAACAAGAACTTCACAAAGAAAAGCATTAAGGAGGTAGTAAAGCCGCTTCAGGAGCCTCCTACACTGACATAAACATACGGGTAGTATATTGCAAGCCCAGTCTATTGTTATCCCTTGTCATGAAAAACAGCACCTGTTGACCAACGCCGTAGGAGATGACTACCAATGTGGTTAAGACTTTTTATATTTGCCCGAGGAGGAATGCAGACATCCAGTCAAAGCTACATCGGTAGGATATCAACAACACTTCGATGAACATAAATTATGCGTAGAAGCACAGGAGACATCTATTAACACTACATAGACAAGCACGAAAAGAAATCGTGGTTATAAGAACTGAATAAATGCAAATGCAATACATATCGGCGTATAAAAACATTTACCAAGCCCATTTCTATGTTAAACGTCCTGATCATAGCAGACAGGACCCTACCACCCCCTCATCCCCCAGGGACAAGAGACAGTGTCAAGGTCATCGCCAAAACGAGCACCACCCAAACACCACAGACGAAGAATTTGATAATTTTATTAGCAGTATAAGAATTAGAAGTAGGTGTCAAAACTCGAACAATAACGTAGTTACACTATTTAGTGACATATTATATGAATCTAATGTAAATAATTAACCTAGCCCTAGTACACTAAGCATTGTAAATAAAAGTCATAGCAACATCCCAATCCCAATCTGCCGTCCTCTTGGAGCTATGAACAGAAGGAGGATGTTATTGTACCTTAGTTCTTGCTTGACAAAGCTTACGACACAGGGGAAACGGATCACAGCAAGCGAAATAAATGGAAAATACACCCGACTGTGTCCCTCCTCACGACAGAGGCTTTGAATTGATAAAATATGATAAAAAATAAACCAGATTGGTTGTTTCATTCAGTGGTGTGTCACCGTGTATTTAAGAATGAAATTGAAATATTTTCAGGGCCACAACTCTTATGAAAAAAAATAATAAAAAAAAAAAATTCTTCTTCTCTGGAATTGAAAACTTATTTCTTTGAAACGAAACACAATACTGTACGAATCAGAAAGCTCCAAAAACTCCAACTTAAACTTTTAAACCACAATATCCAGAATGGAAAATATTATAAATGAATGTGTAAATTAATAAAATTCGTTCAAAACTTATCCCAATTTTGTCTTTTGTTTTTTTAACCATTTGATTTTAACGGCGAATATTATATTGAGAATTCTTGTTCATGTCACCCATTCAAGCACAATGAAATAAAACAAATATATTGTTATCTTCCGGGAAGTAAGTAAGTTTCCTGCAACCCCTGAGAGAAATACAATAGCTGACTGCTTCGGCTGTATAGAAAGGGAATTGCAATTCCCAGCCTTTGATTGACAATAAGACTGAGCATTGCATTGGTGTCTCACTGTTAGAGAACCTGAGATTCAGCAGAAAGCACCACTCATTACACTGACCATCCATGTTTCATTCACGTGACGTTCAAGAATTTTTAGCATTTTGAAATTGAAAATAGCAATTATAAGGACAATTATGACAAAATGAAATGAGAATAAGAACTAAATATATATGCTCTTGTTAAACGTGCCCGAATCAAGGAGCTGTATGTGTGCACGAACTGAAATAATTTTTGTATTTATTTCTTCTAGGACGGTGTGTAACGGTGGCCTCATGACGGGTTTGAATCCCATCATGGAAAATGTTTTGTCTATTTGTTTGATTTAATACTGCTACAATTTTTAAAGAGTAATAAATAGAGAAGAAGACTGCTTAATGCTGAATGTTAACAAAAAGCTAATAGTTTCTTTTGCGAAACTAAAAAAAAAATAACAATAGGTTTTAACTCATTTGATGATTTGATTGTAAAGATGATATTCCAACTAAAATCATATGAAGAGGGTCTTGTGACCACATTTCGAGGAGGAATAAATGTATATTTGTAATTGTTCGAACAAACCTCTTCACTATTCGATTTCGTCACACGTTTTTGGGTGCGCTCCCTACTGCAAAGCCCCGAGCCCAATAATTGAAGACTGCCTCCCTCCTTGGTGGAATTCGAACTCGCCCACGTTATGGCAAAGTGAGGTTACCCTTAACCACTCAATTATTATATTATTTATAAGATTTTCATTTCCTCTCTCTCTCTCTCTCTCTCTCTCTCTCTCTCTCTCTCTCTCTCTCTGCTTTCTCTCACACACACACACACACTACAAATTACAATTCATGACACTTCCTTGGCAGATAATGCCTTTTTCGATTCATGATTTTTGCAATCCGATCCTGTTGCAGTGTCGTTGTTGAAAACAGGAGCAGTGCATATCATCGTAGCCCCAAGTGGTCTGAGGAGGAACATGGAACATGACAGAAATACTTCCTTTTCTCACTGTCCGGGAGGACCTGCCTGGTGTACACCAGCTAAATAAAATGAAAAAAAAAAATAATTAAACTTTAAATAGCTGCAGTTGATAGCATGCAGTTTCAGAGACGCGGTTGCAAATTTTGTTAAGTATTAATTGTCAACTCTATCTAATGGAAACTATAAATCTTATTGATATTATTTTGAAATGACTTTCTTCGGCAGATAAGGAAAGACAAAGTTGAGAATTGTCAACTTTGGATATGACTTGCGTCTGAGATTAAGTTTACCGTCGCAATAGATGCAATACATGCATTCATACATGCATACAAACATACACACTTATATGTAAGTGGATAGGAATAAGATTATTAAATAATATTAATACCTACGTCAGTTTCTTAGAATAATTCCTTCATCTCATGATAAAAGCTTATTGATCACTGGTAACCTCATTTAGGCCACTTGAAATGTTATTTCGTATGGCCGAGTAAACTGAATTTATTTTTTAAACTTAATTCCATCCCTCCTCCAAGAAAATACTATATAGAGTGTAGTGTGTACTTTGCAATTTTCTATTTGAAATTCCCTTTCAGCTTGTGCATCATAAACAGTATTGTTTATCAAAGTAAAATATGTTTTGTGTTGCAATTCATTTTACATAATCTTATCTTTTGCTGACACTCTTTCGCCCAAGGATAGTGACATCAGTGACGTTCAAAATGAAGATCAAGTCTTCTTGCAATGGTTATCATATGTTAATTGTATCACTGCCGTTTTCTTTCCAAATCCTCGTTTTCTTTGGAAATAAATACCCTTATTTAAACAATCTTTGAAGTTAAGACTATTTCTGTCTGAGATGACTAGCGACCGACTTCCAGATTCCTGAGATCGTGTGTGTGTTGCTGGGACACTTTTCCAGGAAGGTCTGTTTTTCTGACTTTCATTTCATTTACACGTGAATAAATAGAACTAAATGTCCTGTCTCAGAGAACAGAGCGAGAGGCAATTGCTTGTAGCAGGCATTTGGTATTCAGAAAAGCGCTTCAAGGAAATCCTGTCGGAATGTTTCAGCTGAATTCTAGTCATTGAGAGAGAGAGAGAGAGAGAGAGAGAGAGAGAGAGAGAGAGAGAGAGAGAGAGAGAGAGAGGCTGTGTAAATATCTTACGTAACCTAAATCTGTATTTTTCGTAGAATTATCGTCTCCACTACTTTTCACTATTGATTCCATTTTTTTTTAAATCTGTGCCATGTCTCACTGTAATTTGTTGAAGATCGTATCCCTCTACAAACACTATCTCGTAATACTTTATCAATCCTCTTAGTTCCCCCTTGGACGAATGGTTTGCGTGCTCGCCTACTGATTTGGTAGCGAGAGTACGCGCGCCGCTCTGCCAACGTGGAATCAGAGGAATTTGTTTCTGGCGATTAGAAATTAATTTCTCGATATCATGTGCTTCGGATCCCACAATAAGCTGTAGGTCCCGTTTGCTAAGTAACCAGTTGGTTTCCTAGCCACGTAAAATTATCTAATCCTTCGGGTCAGCCCTAGGAGAGCTGTAACTCAGCTCAGTGGTCTGCTTAAACTAAGATATACTTAACCTCACACTTCTCTTTGACGCCGAGTCATAAATAAGCAATCATTCTATGAACATTTCTGTTGATTCCTCCACCTTTATGCTACAAATTCCAAGGGATAAATGAAGAAACTCAATCTAGAGCAAATCCCGCTTTGACCCCTGGCCTTCGTCGACGATGTAGAATTCGTTCGGTTTTTTAATTTTCTGATAAAGAAAACTATTGAGGTGGCTATTTGTCTGTCCTTGTGCACTCTTTCTGTCCACCCTCAGATCTTAAAATCAACTGAGGCTAGAGGGCTGCAAATTGATGCGTTGATCATCCATCCTCTAATATCAAACACACCATTTTGCAGCTCCCGACCCTTAGTCGCTTTTGGTTTTATTTAAGATTAAAGATAGCCGTGATCGTGCGTCCTGTCACGCTATAGGTGCTAATAACACAGGGCATCACCAGGCCGTGGAAGAAAGTTTCCTGTTCCATGGCTAAAGAGTTTTCATACAGCATTAGACGCTGTACAGAAAACTCGATTTGCGCCGAAGAAACTTTTGCCCAAATATCTACTTGTTTTTAGAATGTGGTGATTTCAAGTGATTAAGACGCTTATGCCTGATGATTCCTTTATGATCACTTTCATAGGCATCAGGATTTCATATTCAAAAAGGTTTTACGGTCAGAAATATGCAAGAGTACCGGAACGAATGCGGTAAGGGTTTGATGGAACTGAATACTAAGCTTACGACTCTTCACAAAGACCTTGGAAAAATCGTTGCTGGAAGTCTCTAATGGTCTTTAGAAGGATCATCTCTTGGCCCTTAACTGGCCTTTTAAAAGACAGACTTAGCTTTCAGTGCATTCACGGTGGCTTTTACTTGGGCTGGGTCTTTGTTTACCATCTGATTTGAATTGTTTACTTGGCTATCCATTTTGTATTGCTCTCAGTATTCCTACTTTTCTTACTCTTTCGTTGCACTATACCAGTGCCTCTAAACATATAATAATAAGCATATGCATAGTAACGTAATATAAATAGCGATATCTGAATGCTTTTAAATATAACGAAGAGTTACACCTTACCAAACACACACTTATCTACACATCAATAAACTTGTCAAGAAAAAAATCAACTGAGAAATAAAATAAATATTAATCAGTAATCAACTACAGCATTAAAGAGAATATAAACAGATCTAAGTGCTACGAAAAGAATGTGAATATGTCACAAAAAATGCCTCGAGAGGCGGGATATTTTTCTCCTGAGTCATCCGCGTGACGAGGTCTTTCCGACAAATGCTCGGAAAATTATTCAAGTTTTGTCGTAATTCATTGTTTATTTGTAGGCAAATTTTCCGCCATCTATCACTTTTGCAGTCGTTGATAATTTTACTCTTTTTTTTTTATTCCACTGAAAAGTTCATTGTTTTCATCATGGACTGGAGGTTGTGTCGAGTAACTGCTTTTTTTTATATATATAGCTTTTTATATTAGTATATATCAATGAACTTTCATGAAAAACTCATTTTTAAATCATCAGTTCTTCCCATAGCAGGTAATTTTTCATGAATTTACTTGTTTCTCTACTATTTTATCTGAGGTGAGACAAAGAGTATTTTTCTTAGGGTATACTGAACTTAATTGGCATTAAAAAAACTTAATATCAAAATCTCTCACTACCAAATCATCCACGAAGATAATTAGGTTTCAAACACTATTACGAAAATTATTGTATTCTCTTGGCGGAAAATGATGATTCAGAGAGAGAAAGAGAGAGAAAAAAAAAAACTTATTTCCGCTGTAAACTGGGCTATCAATATTGAGGAAGAGAAATTCCCATTAATGAATGCAAACGTAATCAGCAGAGAGAGAGAGCGCCCAAAGCCCCCTTCGATAGGGTCCAGGTTTCACATCCATTGGAGCTCATTTGACTGCATCCCACGACATGAAGACCAACACCAACCAGAACCCGAAAAAAGAAGGCAGCGCCAACGTCTGTTACTGTGTCCTTCGCCCAGAGAGGATGTGCCACTCCTCCGAAAATCATACGTTGGCCGCACTTCTACAATGTTAATTAAAAAGACGTCTACAGCCTCATCGTAATAATGGAGCCATTCACCAACGCTACGTCGACATTCACGACCGATAGACCGATGACTCAGGAACTGGTGAAGAATATGAACATCGTCTGTACGGAACATGATCTCCACCGAGATCTGCATTTTATTACAGGGCAATTCTGAACCGACAACTGGAAGTGGAAAGATCACTACCTTCTTGCAGGCAACCGACGTCTTCTTGCACCGAAATAGTATATAATCCTCTCTCTCTCTCTCTCTCTCTCTATCTCTCTCTCCCTCCTCTCTCTCTCTCTCTCTCTCTCTCTCGCTCTCTCTCTTACCCTTTATTCTTTCCCCTTAGTCAGTATTCCCGCACTCAAATCTGCCTTGTTTCCATAACAAGCAGGACACGTGGTTTTTATTTTCTTGATAGTTCACCTAAACATTTTTTTGGTTATTGTAAATCTTATTGTAATGCGTCATTTTTGCATGGCTTAAAATTATTAAAAACATTTTGCCATACCTTATGTTATTGCATTGTATTTAAAGGTATTGTCAATGTTTATGGACGGAACTATTCCGAACGCTAATGTTATAAAACAACGGAACGCAAAGATCGTGGTGTGGTGCATTTTGAAGAACCACGACAATGATGGAACAGCTGCGGTTTCGTGTTCACAGCAAATGGGACAGTGTTAACCTTTGTTTGTTTATCCATCCACTACATTTGGAAGAATGTGATGATAAAAAAGATGATCAACTACCAAAAAGTGTGTTTGTGTATGTGTGTGTGCGTTGTGTGGTGTAGATTTTGTTGGATTCGACGGCTTTTTAGTTGTTGGTCAATTTTTTATTATCAAATACTTCATATGTATATATATATATATATATATATATATATATATATATATATATATATATATATATATATATATATATATATATAATATATATATATATATTATATATATATATATATATATATATTTGATGTTTGTGTATGCTTCTTCCTCATTCATATAATTACTTGCGAACCCGTATTCATGCAAACAGCATCGAAGATACACAAGAAAACATCCATCATCAACGTCTCCTCGGAAGTTCTGCTTTAACACCAACCCAGGCCCACAGCAGCGGTGGTGATCTGATTCCCGGGAAATGTGGACAAACGATTTGCCAGTCGGCTGCAATGAGGGTATCAAGACACGCACGCTTTCCACGCTGGTCCAGAGCGCTGGTTGAGAAGGATGTAATATGTTATTTAGCGGTGAGGAATATTGGGCCACACTTACGTACACCGAGAGAGATGCAGTGCAAAACAGGTGTTCATGATGTTTGTTTGTTTGTTTTTTAACACATATTTTCTATGACTATTTTTATGTTTCCGACAGTTCTCTGTATTTCAACTGATAATAAGTGTTTTTAAATTATGGGAGTACGTTTCATATTTACATTTTTTTTTTCTTACAGGCATCAATTAATAAATATGTTTGTGTTATTTACGTATTTTTTCTTAGCATCAATTCGAGAAAGCCAACGTTGTACATCTCATGTTCGTTTGAACAGCTAACTTTTAATATACTATTACGGAGCTATTAATTCTAACTCCAGTGAGTTGATATAGAAATATTCTCTATTGTGGATGGATGTCATCATATTTGTTTTCCTTTTTCGTCTTTTATTTTCATTTAATAGTAGCTCATAGCATTAAAGCTTTATACAGCCAAGAGTGATGATTTGATCAGCAGTATCCAAAGAGAATGAGAGGAAATGAAACAACTCCGGTATTTACTATTTCATTCTAACTGAAGTCTTGATATTCACAGTTACCGGCCGTTTCAGTTTACGATGGAAAACAAGATTCACTTCTTGACTATATTACCAAATATCAATAACTTAAATAATAATTGCTCAAAATATGGTGGTTTCTGAATATTTTTACCTACAAATAAAAATTAGAGTTATTGATTATTCTTGAGATACCTCAAACATTCTTCACTTTTAAGATGATTTATTAATGAATTCAGTTTGGTCCCCTTAACCCAAAGGAGTCACCTCGTGAATTTCTAATAGACTAATAGATCTGCTGAGGTACCCACACTAATTTCAGAAAAAAACATTCAAGGTTTTTATTACTCAAAAAATAGTGTAAAAAAAATAAGCTAAAAATAACGGAGAATCGAAGCTATTTTCCAAGAGGGCAGCCAAAACAGGAATTTTTTTTTTTTTTTAAATACCATTTAACAACCAAAAAATTTTTAAATATGCTAAATACTGCTGAGTATTATGCTGAAGGCCAGAGCACATTTGCATTAGACAGTTTCGAGCAAATATGTCCTTTAAATTCAAAATGACCACCAAAATGTACATTATGAGAAAATATGCAATCGTGCACTGAACTATACTACAAGTACATCAGGATGTTATTATGATACACACTTTGGTGATTCAGATTTATGCATTGATTATCCTTTTCTGATGCATTTTTGGGTAGAAAAGGATAAATCCCAGCGGCATGAATAGAATATCAGTGAACAACACAGGAATATTTAGGACAAATTCAAATTGCTCCGCATTATATTCATCAGAATTACATTCCAGTATTTTTTATTTTTATTTCCACGGTTTTATTATTCACTAACTGATGTTTTAGGGGACCATCTAATTCTATAGATTTTCATCAGTTTATATTTTGTTCTAGTTTCACTTAGAATATTTCAGTTGAATCGGTAGAATATAAATCCGGCTTATTTCTATTTGTGAAAAATTATCGATGCATTTTTGAACTACGAAGAGTTTTACAGGGAGTCCTTCATGTGGTGATGCCATCATATTTACATTTCGAAGATAGGTCAGAAAGGTCTCCTATTTTACCCAGTTAGGAACACCGCGTCTTTGCTGCTTCCTCAAGGGACCCAAAAGGAAGGTATTTTGCAAGACAAGACAGAAAAACCTCATAACTTTGTACGTTGCCAAGAGTGACTCCTCTCAAGTGTATCCAGGAATCCTCAAGAGTTCTCAAGCAGGAATTGAAGGAGTGTGGTCATCTGCCCCCATGGGGGGATAGGGCTATCAGTGCACCTCATGCGGTGCGCTGCAGGCATTACTCGAGGTTTTTTACAGCGTCCCTTCGGTCCCTAGCTGCAACCTCTTTCATTCCTTCTACTGTACCTCCGTTCATTTTCTCTTTCTTCCACCTTACTTTCTACTCTCTCCTAACAGTTACAGGTCCCGGCGCTTGGTTTTGTCCTAAATTTTATATTCCAATTCTGAGGAGACTTTGGTTTAGGACACTGGTCTTCAACCTGTGGGCCATCGGCTGATTATCAGGTGCACCACGGACAAAAAAAGTAGAATTTAAAGTTAAATAAGCAATAATATATATATATATATATATATATATATATATATATATATATCATATATATATATATATATATATATATATATATATATATATATATATATATTTATATATATATATATATATATATATATATATATATATATATATATATATATATATATATATATATATAATATATATATATATATATATATATATATATATATATATATATATTATATATATATATATATATATATATATATATATATATATATATGTATGTATATATATATATAATATATATATTATATATATATATATATATATATATATAATAGATAGATATATATATATATATATATATATATATATATATATATATATATATATATATATATATATATATATATATATATATATATATATATATATATCTATCTATATATATATATATATATATATATATATATATATATATATATATATATATATATATATATATATATGTATATATATATATATATATATATATATATATGAAATACAAATGAAAAATTGTCATGAAAATTCTCTGAGCATATTTGTATTTGAATTCATGAAAATTAAGTTTAATTTCAATCCACTAACTAATTTTTAGATTACAAAAATGGTCATGAAAAGTTTCTGAGCTTATTTGTGAACTAAAATGATAGAACTTTAAATTTTGAATGTATGGTAATAACATGTAATAAAAGTCCAGTTCCAGGAACTAGACGTTTTATTTTGAACTTACCAATTCCTATTCTAAACCTGAAGTAGTGGGCCATTGGTATTTGGAGATATTTAAAGTAGGCCATGACCCCAAAAAGGTTGAAGACCACTGGTTTAAGATATGCTAGCAATTCTGATAAGGATATTAGTCTTAACAAGATGATGGACAAGCTACTCAATCGAAGAAGGGTGTGCCTTTCTAGTCACTATCAAACACACTGCCAGCATGGTTTGTCCACAAGGATAAAAAGCTTGTTGTCACAAGTGAAACGAAGACAGTACCTCCAGATCTGGCTCAAGTTCTTCCATGTGCTTACGAGGTAGCCTGTGGCCACGCGTTACTTCCTACCTTGTTGGGGGACAGGTTTCTTTATACATATACTTGACTGGGGGACAGGTATGGATTTCTTCATAGCAATTCTATCGGTAAACGTGCTTGAAATTAATTCCTTTACTTAAACCTAAAATCACGTGACGTTAAAACTAAAAGCAACAAAACACCAAAAAGAACATTGCAATTAAAATGAAAAAGAAAATGTTGTTTCCAAAGATCATAAACAAAGTAATTGTTCCTCTTTTGTGATTTTAAAGGATAATACTATACCACGTGCTTTCGATTACAAATATCTACAAATTAAAAAAAAAATATTAAACTTAGAAAATCTATGAACACTGAAATTAGGGTTCTTTTTACATTAATCATTAAATGGCCTTTAAATGGTAGTGCTTTGATCTTAAATACCGAAACCAAACATCTTCTGAACTCTCTGAGCATCATACGAGAATGAACCAGATTCGGAGGTGATTTTGAAGTGAAGGAAAAAAAGGGGATTGTTTGATGTTTTCTTATCACAATCATAAGCACAAGAGTCTGATTTAGGCAAGTTTTCTTCATGATTTTAAAAATGCCCCCCCCCCCCCCTCCCCCCCCCCCTCTCTCTCTCGCTCTTCTCTCTCTCTCTCTCTCTCTCTTCTCTCTCTATTCTCTCTCTCTCTCTCTCTCTCTCTCTCTCTCATCCTCTTAATCAAAAGCTTATCAAATAGAACACGAATGCATATCATTTTGCAAAGAAATCTATCAAGGACGATTGACTGCTAAGTATTTTCCGAACAAAACTTTTCGCTTTCGTGAACAGACAGAGGGATCAGTTACTCTTGTTCGTTGTTTTGTTCACTCTCGCAGCCCCCCGCCCCCCCACATTCCCCCTCCCCTCCCCCCCCACCTCCCGCCCTCCATTGGGGACTCGCGCCCTGGGGAGAGAGGGTCTCCAAAAGAATATCTATGCTCCTATTTATCCTCGAAAATTCTATTTTTCTGGTGAGCTGAACATGTAAATACACAGATCCTGAGAGGAACCCTTAAGAAATATGCAAATTCCACTGAGTTTCGGAACTCTGAAGACATCTACGAGAATCTCCCTTACAGTCTCTTGTCTAACTATCATTTTCTTTTTACTGTTGTATTACTCTAATTTGCGATTATCATATCCAACATTCACTTCTTCACATATTAGCATACAGTAACGAGGACTTACGGGTGATTTTAGTTATGTAAATTTTAGGGAATTCCTTACTTCTTTCATACAACTGAAACAAAGTTATACGCGGTTTAAGAGGCACAGAAAAGAGATTTGATACTTATTACTCGGAAGAATGTGATTACGAACCACGAAATCAAGAGAGGTTGAGAGCAATATTAAGCCCTCTGACTCTGGATCCAAGTAGACAGGCGGTGATGGGTTGCTGAATTGTTTAATCTGTGATTTTGAAATAGTAAGTCAAGGAGAATGGAACTGTCATTGGCCGACTTATTTCACTCTGTAAATTATTTACTCTGTGATTTTAATCTTTCAATTGTTTATTCTGTGATTTTATTCTATGAATTATTTATTCTGTGATTTCTAAATAGTACGTCTAAAAGGGAACTGTCATTGGCTGACTTATTTTTACTTTGTGAATTATTTGTTCTGTGATTTTATCCTGTTAATTATTTATTCTGTGATTCTAAAACAATAGGTGATCCGACCTCCTTCTTACTCGGGACGCATGCCACATTTTCCACTACCATTAACGTACATTTAAACTTGCTAAAATTTATGGTCAAATAGACCCTTGCTTCATCGACGAAAATTACAGTAAATATGCTACATTTTATTAGAAATAGTTTTTCTATACTGTTTAACATCCACATTATTTTTTTTACATTTCATTCTAATAAATAAATCATAAATATTCTATCCTAAAAGTCCTGTATTTTTAACTCAATGCGAAACACGTTTTCCAGACATTTTTAGGCTCTTCCATTGAGCTTTCCTACCCCCTACCACCGCCAACACCAACAACAAAGTAGTTTGTAGGCTTACTCCCCGATTAAGCGATAATACGTCAAGGAGGAAGGACCAGTCACTGGGCGACTTTGTTTCACTTGGTGAAAACTGCCTGTTCATTTTAAGTGCAGGCAGAGTGAGGAGAGCAATGATTGGTTTTTATCCAAATGCGTCGAATATTGATTCGGAAATTGCATTTTACTCTTTTATACAAATTCACGTTCATACACTTATGTATAAATGTTCAGATTATCCTCTTGTCATAATCTATTTTTTGAAAGCTTAGTTCAGTTTCCTTTGATACATGCACATTTCACATATAAACGCATCATTAGATCACCTGATTTAATGTTTTGTTTTAGGTTCATCAACCTCTCTAATTTCCTTTCAAAATGTTAGTTTTTCCTTCTTCCCATGATTTATTTTACTCCATCTTTACTTTATTTTCTCTTCTTAGGATGTATTGAACATCATCTTCACGACAGGTTCTCTCCGTTTCAAATATCTCGACGTTCATAGCAGTACCAGTGATGAATACTCACTTTTAATAGACGACATTTATTTGGTGGCCTCCTAACTCATTATAAAGAGCTTGTGATAAATCTCACATCCTATATTTATGAATAATGCTTCTCTCTTGTTATGCTAATACGAAGCCCATTTCTAATACGAAATGCAAAAGTACTAGCTTTCAAAGACACACAGTCATCTCTTTCAGGTACCGATGCCCAGAGGAGATAAGAGCTACAGATGGGTATATTTGCTTGAGCTCTACCCACCATCTGTTGTTTTCTTTTTCTAATCCCTGGGGTGACGTGCCCTTCCCTGCAGTCTTCTTGATCTCTGTGGCTGTATCCTTTATCCTTCTTTGTTCAAAATTATTATCCCCTCAATCTCCTTCTTTTTGTCTATATTCGTCTTGCAATTCTGGTTAATTATCTCATGAGTAATCTTGCTCTTGTTGTTACGTATGAAAGACAGACTTGATCTGTAACAATAGGAATAAAACATCGAGGGTCATCATACAGAACTCCCCCATTAACTCCTATGAAAAACTACGAAAAGCAACTTTGGGAATTATTTTGAGGACAAGTTTATCTGTGAGATGATATGCCAGAATTTTAAGATCATAAAACACAAGTAAAAAAGGGGCGGTATAAAGCCGCGTGAGCCGCGGCCCGTGAAATTTCAACCACAGCCTGGTATTGGCCCGTCTTATATCATTGCCAGGTGCATGATCATGGCAAACTTGAACCTTAAATAAAATAAAAACTACCGAGATTAGAAGGTTGCAATTCGGTATGTTTGATGACTGGAGGAGGGTAGACGATCAACATACCAATTTCCGGCCATGTAGCCTCGGTCGTTTTTAAGATCTGGGGGCGGAGAGAAAAAAATGTGGATGGACAGACAAAGCCAGCCATGATGATTTTCTTTTACAGAAAACTCAAAAGATGAACAGCAAAGGGATAATAATTTCGAATAATGAAGAACTAAGAATACGGTCACAGAGACCAAGAAGACTGCAGGGAAGGGCAGGAGCTGCTGAAACTCAACGGGCAGGTCAATCCAGGGAACAGAAAAAGAAAACAACAGATGTCGGGTGGAGCCCACACACATACACTCAGGGTAGTGATTATCTAGTCAGTTCATCGGTAACTGAAGAAGAAGACTGTAGTTCGGTTGCCAAATGGTATTTTGGGGCCGAACCCGGTTTTGTGGTATGGAGGTTTTATTGCTGGTTCTGGTGATCTAACATTTCCTCAACAGGAATCAGCCGGGTGCCACTCCACCACTCTTTGGGGGACATAAAATATGGCCTAAAAAGAAAATGGCTGCAACGTGGCCTGTCACCAACACTAAACATTCAAATATATTTTTCAGTGCTAATGACAGATAGGTGATCTTGGTGTCTATACCCCTGTTTTGGGGGTCGAGGAAGTCATTGCTGCTCAGTATTTAAGAGCATCTACCTCAGAAATGGTTTATAATCGTCCAAAAGGATGATAGTTTGTGAGAACCTGCCTTTATTGTAGTATGTACACTTTACTAACATTTAGTAGAAATCTAGATTACATACTGCATAACAATCACTAGCTTGATATTTATTCATAAATTACAATTTTAGCATAGCCTTGGATTAGGGTACATAAGAATGAAGCAATACAAAGATGCTTATTAATCAAATGGGGTAAAAATTCCTTTTCAAGTATCACGTATGACCATGACGTAAATAGATTGTGCAATAGTGCCTTGGAGTTATAAACATTAATCTTTCTTCCATTATCACGTATTACTTTCTAGCGCTTTTGTCCCTGCATTATATTTATACAGGTCACATTTAATATCAAGTATTATTTAAAAGTAACATTAACCCAGAACATAGTGTATGGTTGAGTCATTCAAATATTATGTTAATCATCATCATTATTACAATCTGCTCCAGCGAGGCAACCACAGGGCATTGAACATAACATTTGAAGACCAGCACAACTACATCTGCTGGTAGAACATGCAAGCATCGAGGAAGAGTCACACTTGGTCATTTGGAGAATTTCAATTAGAATGGGTGATATTCTCTGGTAAAATGGAAGTTAAGAGATCGTTTCTCTTGGTCCATCCATTTCACTGGATCAGCAGCTTCAGGAGGTTCACTGATGAGTGACGACTTCCACACTAGTGTCTGATAATGGGTTCTGTAGACATGTTGAATGAAAGCTTCTAAAGGGTGGCAGAGACTTCTGTTTTGGAGCAATTGACAGCTTCTGGTTTGCCATTTTTGTCATCCATACATCAAGGCGTGTCTCTTACATGTTTTGGCAGCATTTGGAGCCATAACATGTTACCATAAACAATGTTGCTTCAGGTCCAACATCTTCCAAAGAAACATCTTGCTTACCCAACAACTTCATTGTCTTAGCGCCAATAAGTACTTTCAAAGCGGGTTGCTTTTCCTATGCCATAGAGGAACAAAATTGTATAGCAACCACTTAATGCATGCAACCCAGGAAGAGATTCTGCAATATTGCTGTGCTTGGTTGTTGTAGCTTTCATATCTACAGTTCTTCGGCCAGTAATGGGACTTTGCATGATCACCTTACAGATGAGTTATTCTTTGCAGTAGAAGTAAAGGAAAAGAACACAGACGTCCGTATCATCAGAAACCACAGAGGTGCTTATGCACACTGGCTGTCAAGTGCACCCGCTGATTCACTATGATAACATCAGCCTCCTCGAGAGTATTACAAAGGTTAGTTTGTGTCCTTACTTGTCCGTTTGTGATGGATATGGGGACAGAAAGTTCAGCATTAATGGTGAGTTCATTGGTGTTGTCTTTTACATGATCAACGAGATATTTGGCGATCATGGTGATAAGCTGGGCTTTGTTGCATGTGACAAGTTGTACCATGTTCTGGGTTAGCAGAGGCATAAGGAGATTCAGTGAATGTTTGTGACTAGCATTTGTACCAGCAAGGTTTGATCAACTGGCTTCCTTGGCATTGTTTGGTGCATAAATGTCAAAGATCGGAAGTACACGACACATTTGTAACCGCGCTGCTTTGACCAGTATAAGATTATGTAGAAGACAACACCAGTGAACTCACCATCAATGCTGAACATCCTGTCCCCATATCCATCACGAACGGAGAAGTAAGGACACAAACTAACCTTAAATATATATACATATGTATATCTGTATATATATTTATGTATAGTATATATGTTTATATGTATATATAGTATATATATGTATATATGTATATATATTTATAAATGTATATATATATAAACATATTATTTCTTTCTTTATCCCCTAAAAGGCAACGCATGGTTCACATTCAATTACTTATGTACCTACGACTATTTTACATATGTTTAACAATTCTTGAAAACGGTTATACTAGCACGGGGTCATGGTGTCTCAAATGCTTAAACGTTGTAAAGAAACAAAGCTCCGGGCAATAGAAACCGGAGCTGTTACGAGAGGGCGGATGCCGAAGGAGAAGGAAGCCTGTATGGTCAGTTAATAAGACTACCCTACACCCTTTACTACAATTACTGAATGACTCCGTTGCACATATCCTTGTTAGGATAATGGCAGAAGTTCTAATCTCGCTATCAAAAGTCTTGTCGTTCAATTCAAGTTCTTTCGTAGATTAGAGTTTTCTTTCTTGTGGACATAATATGGTAGATCCCAGATTCAGCCAAGTGTCATGACCAGCCATGAGTCGTCAATCCTTAATGCCTCTCACTGACCTTGCAGCTTCCTTTAGAATACCTTACCTTGTGTTCCATTTCTTATTTAGGAGGACCGTTTCTATGCAAAGAGAGTTGATGTAAAATACGACTTGGACTACAAGAAAAGTAAAAACTGTCAAATGGTTACGAATCTGTGTATAGAGAGTTTTTCATATCATTCCCGACCTACTTAAGTCTACAATTTGCAGACTACAAATTAATGTCTCGATATCTATAGTTATAGTTATGCATATGGAGAGATTTATGAATATTCCGGCAAAATCTTCTTACATAAATATCATTCAGGTTACCTAGATATTCATTCTGGCTTCCAGATTCCCCAGTATGCAAAATGTAATAGTTTCAGTTCCCAAAAATGACAAGGACCTCGCTTAGGACGCCGAAGGTAAAACCCCAAACCCCAACCCCACATCCCCTTTAGTCAACCCCTTCCCCCCCTTCCCCCCACCCCCAACCCCCACAACCAATTCTTCTTTTTTAAAGACCTGGGTCTTTGGCCAAACTGACGAATTTAGTCTTTCAGGAGTTCAGACCATAGTGTCGTGGCCACCGAGAGATTATCCTGATGAATCACCAAGACATTTTAATCCACGTCAACACTTAGAGGCCATCTGTCTGCGGATAACTGCCGTAATTAAGGTCGGTTTAAGTCCTACCTTGGTGAAGGAAAGAGCTACACTCTTCCGACGAATTAAATACGCGATTTTGTTAATAATTGTAAAAAAAAAAAAAAAAAAAAAAAAAAAAAAAAAACAATGGTGAATAAGTGTAGTGTGCCAAGGTGTCGTGGGAATTATAAAAATTCCGAAAAAAAGATTCTCATACATTTCGAAATGATGAAGAACTTCGGCGGATGGCTCCTTGCCATCAAAAGAGAAGGATTCATTCCAACCACACACAGCAGGGTAAGTCATTTACGATTGTTCTATATCTGTATATGTATATGTATATGTATATAGAGCGCGCACGCGTGTGTATGTGTTTGTGTCTGTGTACGTACATACCTGTGGGTGGCTGAATATTGATGCATGTGCGTGTGCTAGCATCTATTTGTTAAGTCAATATAATGGAACCTACATTATGACAAACCTTTCGTTAGAAATAATTAAATTTCGTACAGTGGGTTCCTAGTGACATTAGTTTTCATTGTCGACATATTAAAAAAAGCTTACAGATTTAAAAATACATAGCGAAAACAATGTTAACTTATTGCTTTTGGTCTATTTAACTGAATCTTGTTTTTCGGACAATTCTAATCTTTCTAAAAACAATCATAATAATGCCATGTCATATCGGTGACGAAAACACAGATTGTTGGAATAAAAATAAGCTGGAACCATATCGAATACTAATGCTTGTTTCATATCCTGAACGTTCAAGGTTTATACGATATGTGCATGTGTGTGTGCGTGTATTTACGTATATGTGTTTCAAAATCATTTGTTATGCTTATGCCTTTACAGTTTATGGAATAGACACATGGAACCTTTTTTTTTATTGAGCTTGAATGATGTAACGGGACATTTGTTGAAATGCAGTACTATATTTCTTTGCAGGTGTGCGAGATGCATTTCCAGTCCTGGGACATTATTTGGTAAACTTGGCATTTTGATGAAAAGAAGAGGAAGAAAGTCACTGCCAGATTTTCAAAGCCTCGATGACGTTCTGGTGTCGTACCATCCTCCGCTCTTACCGAATTGCCCTTCACATCTTTCCTTTGCTTCCCACCTGAGAGAAACTCCAGAATCGAAGAGAGTGAGGCTTGACGAAAGACATTTACAAACTGCAGTGGCCGACAGTATTGCAACCCATAATCTATTCAAGGAAGAGAAATCTTTCAAAAACATAGAAGAACTCATGAGAAATTTTAGACTTTCTAGACGCATCATACTGGACAGTAGTAAAACGAGAAGGTTATGTAAAAATCTGTAGGAATTTGGATCCCCCTGAACATCATATAGTCTTGTCATTGATTATAAATGCTGATTGTTCAGCCAGAGCGTTTGCTAAAGGTGTCGAAGTTAATAAGCTAGGAAATTATAAAGTTCCTTCTCAGGTTAATGGCGTTACTGAGTTAGAACAGGTATTGGATAGACTCAAGGCTGTTGATGTAAAGCAAAATTCAAAAGATTTTCTTGACGTAATCCTTGTATTGCCGTTGGTCATTTCATTATTGAGAAATATTCGTAACGAGGGCTCGAAATCTTTCTCAGCAATCACATTCATATGTGAGCAGTTGCATTTGATGACCCTTAAAAGGCTAGAATATTCTTCTGAATTTGTAATATTTTCATCAGTGCTGTACTTTAACTGTTCGCCTCAAGTGTATAGACTGTTGAGAGATAGTAGGTATGCAATCCTCCCTAAATTTTCGACAATCTAAAGGGTTTTAGTTTCAAAAACTTCAGTCCACCCATTGAACAACATGACGAAAATTTTCTTGTCTACATTAAGTACAAATTCACATCCCTTTCACCTAACGATAAAGCAGTGAGTCTATGGTTGGACGAAATTCATTTAAAGGCATATTTAGATTATGAAAGGGTTAGCATTGTGGGCTCGGCTTTTGACAGTTGCTGTGCAGCAGCAACCAGCGCAATAGTTTTTATGTTGCACAGCATCAAATCAATGTTTAATTAAGGATGTAGTTACATATTATACCAACAAAATGTATCAAATTTGAAACATTTCATGCGATAATAAGAAACGTTATAGTAGGTTTAGAAAACATCGGTTTCACTGTACTTGTAGTTATAACTGACAATAATGCTATGCATAGTGAAGCGATGTCATTTTTTGCTAATCCACCTAAATATTCCATAGTATACCCAACACCCTCTCCAAATAAGTCGACCACTTTCCTTTATGTTTGATTTGGTCCATATTTTTGAATGCCTCAGAAATAATTGGTTTGGACAAATAGATTGTAATGAGGAAACATTTAAATTTCAAAAATTTTCTTTTACAGGCCATTATTATGAAAATTATATTGAAATATATTATGTCCCATTAATAACCTTGCAAAAGCTGTGCTCTTTAGAGGCAAAATCCCTTTTGAAACATCCATATGGTTTGACACAGAAAGTTCTGAAAATTTTCAATGATTGTATTATTGAAGCACATTTATCATTTGGAAAGGAAAACGTCTTGCCGTTTTCCGCTGAAGTAGCCCATTACATTAAAGTAATTCATATTTGATGGTATATAATGAATGTGAAGTCAAAGTTCAAAGGTAAAAGATTGAATAACCCGTATGACACACCCCTAGCTAATGAAGATGAAGATAAAAAAATACGAATTTCTCAAAAACTTTGACTTATGGCTGTAAGTTTGGGATGATGTTAAAACAGGTAAAGGAAACCTAACAAGAGAGACTTTCACAGCCACAAAGCATACAGCACAAGCAATGATTGTGTAAGGGTATTAAGCACCTCTTTTATTGTTTTCTTGTCTCTGACGATCGAAACGGTTGTTTCAGGTTGTTTCCCAGTGAGGGTCGTTTCACCTCTTGTTTATTGGTAGAACAGGTGGAGGTAAGGTAACGTCCGACAGCACCATGTCTGTCTGCTTCAGTCAGTAAGATACAGAGACCTGAGGAGGTTATAAGCAGCATGGGGTGGGGGCTTTGATGCAGTCCCGTTTGGAGTCCGTAATGGCTATTTGGTTATGACTCGGGACCTGCAGGGAAGAAGCCAGTGTCTGGTTAGCAGTTCTTCTGTCTGTGTTATGTTGAGGACCACG
The DNA here is from genome assembly GCF_015104395.2 of Macrobrachium nipponense. Taxonomy (NCBI): domain Eukaryota; kingdom Metazoa; phylum Arthropoda; class Malacostraca; order Decapoda; family Palaemonidae; genus Macrobrachium; species Macrobrachium nipponense. The sequence continues at coordinate 58,628,420 of NC_061098.1, read as the reverse complement.
GCTTCAGAGTTGTAGCTTCGTCTTTGTTTCTCCTGCAAGGCTAAATTTCTTCAAGAGGTATTACTCAGTGGAAGGGGTTCCGGATTCAGGTCGTGTTATCTCCGCCAGTTGCCACGGTTTCCTGGGTGTGCAGTGTCCAGCAGCTTTACTGTAGAAGGCTTTTGTGCCTGAAGGTTTCTCCAGGGTTTTCAATGGTAATGTGTGAAGTAATCGGGAAATGGATACTGTTTTTTGTGGCATAATTTGTTAACCCTGCTTGTGATTTTTATGGTCCATTATTGTTAATTTCTTTAATTCTGTCTTGACTATTTGCTAACTGATCGCATTAAGGTTACTGTAATAATTGTAATGGCGTTTTACTGATCCTTTATGTAAAGTAATTATTTTTCCCCATGCTTTCATGGAACGTTTATTTTTGGTTATTTGATGTACAGACTCTTTCATTGTTTGTTAAAGATTGTTTTATTGACTATTTGATATTTGCCATTTCTGATAACTTCAGATTAAATTTGTAGTATTATTTTTGCGTAAAAGTTTTTGAAAAGCCTTTGAAAGAGGGCTTGCATGATGCATTTATTTAAATAAATATAATCCAATCCAATCATATATTATGTAATAATTAGTCTTAAGGTATGTTTCGTATTACTTGATTTCGTCCTCCTATGTCAGTCTCAATTGCTGCCAGATTTTCAGTCCTGATATTTTTTTTTTTTCTTTTTTTTTTTTTTTTTTTTATTTTTTTCAAAGAACCTGATGAATCCAATAAAGGTTCATAAAAATGTGAATAAGACTACTGCATTTCAGAATTATAAATGGATTTCAAACCGACAACTTGGAAGAAAGATTTAGTAGATATTGTCCAATGTCAGGTGGTGGTAATTATAATATATCTGTAAGGCAGACATTTGAGGCAGAGAAAAACAAGGAATGATTTCCTTGCTAAAACGTAAGAGTATCTTTGATTGAATTGCCTGTTGTGAAATGATGAAATGAAACCAAATGTGCAGGAAAACTTTGCTATAGATGTAAATATTGTAAAAGGAGACTTGGAGTGTGAAGAAGTTCTCCTAATAATCGTATACTTAGCGGGTTACTGTTGTTACACAGTTGATAATTAAAGAATAAGGTGTAGGTTTTGCAAGGAAGTCCATACAGAACAAGTGATAAAGATTTTCTCCAAAACAAACTCCATTACATGAAGGGTTCCAGATTTCCTCCTCTACATCCAAGTACAAGTACGGTAAATATCCTGTATACATATTTCGTTATTAAAAGCTCACACAAATAAAGTTTTTCTAAGCTCTAAAAAAAAAAAAAAAAAAAAAATAAAAATCACCGTCATGTGGGATTAGCATTGGTATTAAAAGCAATTTGCTGTAATGATTATGTGGATTTCCTATTGATACTTGTGACAATAGGTCACAGCCAAACAGAAAAAATTGAAAATATGCTGGTATGAGTTTCAGCAAATAAATTCTCTTTAGAACCATTTTTGTCGAAGAGAAAATGAATCGCTGGCTTTTGCCGGAACTGAATGTAAAAAAAAGCTGGACACCCTAACAAATTAATTTACATAATCTATTTTTTCCTTTTATTCACATCATTAATTAGTATTATCATAATTGTTTAATTATAGTGATCATCACTATAATTTCTAGTATGAGTCATTATTATTATAATAGTTATCTAATTATTACGGATGTTTTCCCTCCCTTTTTTTTATTGAAATTTTCATCATAGACTTTATTATTATTTGTTGGAATAAAAACCTAAAAGCGCTACTTCACTGTTTTCCGCTTATCTCCGAGAGGAGAGGGTAAGGAACCGCGCGACCACTATGGCGATAGCGTCCCCAGGCAGGGTTCGGGTATCCCACGACCCCAAGATTTTAAGCGGAATCAGAGGAAGTTTTAAATGTCATTTACTTTGTATGCTTCGTGATCGCATTCCTCATAAGCTAGCGTTTGAATGTTAATTTGTCCCTCTAGCATAATTCTTGGCAATTAAACAAAAACAAAGCAATAAAAACAGATGATGTTACAAATTAAAAAATTATATCACTAACACGGGTACATACATTTATTTATGACAGGGAATTAAATAAGTTAACTCGACAGTCATCAAATTTTCCCACATTGCCGCAAAGGAAGTGACTATGGAAGTCCAGGGATTCAGATATAATGTATCAAGATAGCCAACTCCTGATCCGAATCGTGTTTATTTAACAAAGAAAAATGTGACTGTAATTTAATAAACAAAAGGTAATCGCTTCCATTAGTTTTTGGGGGATGGGCCAAACTTAAGTAACAAAGTGTGAAAAATAAGGCTCAAGAAGCCCATTTGAAATTGAAATGACTGTTGAAGATTACAGAGAGTCCATGGGACTGGGTTCAGGTTTCCATTGGTACTGAAATCCGTTGCGATATGGTCAGTCACCTCTGAACTCGAACTTCAATCAGATTACCAAAGAAAACTGTAATATTCCACCTGATATCCGACACACAATCAGTCAGTCCACCAAAATCGCCATTCAGATAATCACCCCATGAGAATGGAGTGTTTTTTATCATCATGTCAACATAACTTTGCCGAAACTTAGACGAACTTTTCCTGGCCTCCGCACAACCGAAAAAAAAAAAATAATAAATAAATAAAAAAAAAAAACTTTTTTAGTCTGTTTTTTTAAGTAAGTAATCCATTGCCTGCAGCAAAGCCTGGCATGGTAGAGCAAAACTTTTTTGAATTGTAATATATATTTTTTTACGAAAAACTCATTTCGACCTCTTTCATGAACCTTCATATCCAGCACTCTACTGCTATAGGTGAGATTCCCGCATAACAAAGCGACACAACTGAATCATCATATAAGGGCTCATTGCATCACTTGTAAAGGCCGACTGTATTCAATCGAGAATCTGTAAAATATAGTAGTGCTTCACTGATAGTCAGAATCCCTCAATGGGATTTTTTCATCTTATCTGAACTGGTTCCGGTTGTCAGTATTACCTACTGGCTTCATAACTTTAGACACTGTTATTAAAAGCCAGTTGGAGCAACTTCCATCCTACATTTATTCTTGTTAATCTTTAATAATGCAATCTTCTCTTGAAAGACCGTAGCTAGATTTCGTTTTTCGTTGTATCCGGTCTCTTCATTGTCCATTATTGCATCCCTCACCATTCTTCATTTTTCAAAGGCAGGAAATGGAGGAAACGTGTCTGATATTTTCACAGGCTTTGTCTTATTCAATGTTTCCCTATTTTCTTTATACTTGTATTATTGTACAAAAAAGTATACTTTACCTTAATATATGTTTCTCGCACTCACATACAAAATATACATACATATATTTATTGAAACTGAAATGTTTTTTGTTTATTTTTTATTTATTTGTTTGCGCGCTGGTGTTGATTTAGCCTGTGTTCTCTAACTCTCCTTCCCTCTTTCCCTCCCCGTCCCTTTGCCCCCGCCCCCTCCACCTTCCCCTCCCTTCCCCTTCCTCCTCCCTTCCCTTTAGTTATTTCTAGTTTATCATCTTGGCACTGCACTCAGTTTTTTTTGGATTCTCTGCCATTCTTAAATGAAAGCTGAATTTTAGTCACAGTTGCGTAAATTAGAAAAAAAAAAATATCTTCTATTTCATTCTATGTTTTTTGGTCCGTATTCAGTGAAATGATGATGCGAAGCCTTTCATAGACCACAAGATCCACTTTTTTTGCTGTTTTTGTCTGCAAAGTAATGATGAGAAAGGAGCCTGTATAGACTACAAAGCTTCACGCTTTCTTTAAACACTGACAGGTATTCTTTCGCGTCAAGAACTTTTTGATAAAACCTCAGCTCTCTCTTTTAAAAGTATTCAAGTGCGACAGATTAGAGCGCGAGGCTTCCACGGAAACGAAATTTCGTCAGTCTCATGATGTTCTTGTCAAGATTTTTCAATATCCTTAAGAAAGGTTTTCTCCAGACTGGAAGCTATTGTTGCTCGTTCGACGAAGTTCTTGTTGTCGCTGCTTCAGCTTTAAACTGAACTGGGGATTCTTTTAAGATTAATTTTATGCACTTTTCTGGAAGTCGCTGTTTTGTCGGCTTACAATGACTTTTATTGATATTATTTCCTTAATTCAGCACCAAAATTCTTACTGTTTCTTGCTCTTCTCTATGTGTAAAAAGTTTCTAATATGACATAAGCTGCTTGCTGTAATATAGAGGGTGTCCATAAAGTCCCAGTATCATTCTGAGCAATAAATACTTTAATGGTACTGGGGACTTTATGGACAGACACCTGTACTGTAATTAGCTGCTTTCAGAAGTATACCTCGTTTTCTAAATCATTAATTCGATGTTTTTTTATTTATTTTTCTTTCTTTTTTTTATCTTTACTGGTTGCACTTCTTAAGTATTACTCAGTGTCATACTATTTTTTGCAATAAACCTTTTTCACTCTGTGATTCATTATATGTTTTTTTTAAATAATGTTCATATGCTGTTACAGTAGACAGTTTTTTGATTTCTGTCTCTGTCTCTCTGTCTGTCTCTCTCTCTCTCTCTTCTCTGTATATATATATATATATATATATATATAATTTATATATATATATATATATATATATATATATATATATATATATATATATATAAATATATATATATATATATATATAGTATATATATATATATATATATATATATATATATATCTATATATATATATACATATACCTATATATATATATATATATATATATATATATATTATATATATATAATCTATATATATATATATATATATATATTATATATCTTATATATATATATATATAGATTATATATATGTATAATATATATATATATATATATATATATCTCATATATATATATATATATATATATATATATATATATATATATATATATATATATATATATATATATATATATATATATATATATAATATTATATATATACATATATATGTATGTATGTATATATATGTATATATATATATATATATATATATATATCTATATATATATATATATATATATATATATATCTATATATATTATATATATCTATATCTATATATATATTCTATAATATATATATATATATATCTATATATATACCAATATATATAGATAATTATATATATCTATATATATATATATATATATATATATATATATACTAATATATATATATATAGATATATATATATATATATATATATATATCCATATCTATTGATATATATATATCATATATATATATATATATATCTCTATATATATATATATATGTATGTATCCTCAAGAGTATATGTCTGTGTATGTGTATTCGTGAGTATAACTGCTCACGAAAATCTTGGAACGTGATGAATTAACGTAAATAAAGGCAAAAAAGCCACGAAGGAAAAGTGAAACAATGGAGCAGCGCTGCAGCGGTACTCCATTGTTCCACTTTCCTTCTGGCTTGTGGCTTTATGAATATATATATATATATATATAATATATATATATATATATATATATATATATATATATATATATATACATATATAATAATATTATATATATATATATATATATATATATGATAATATGTATATATATATATATATATATATATATATATCTATATCTACTATATATGTATATCTATATATATTATATATATATATATATATATATATATATATATATATATCCTATATATCACCACTCAGTGACTGTTCCTTACCTCCCCTAACCAAAATACTGGGAAAATAAAGGACTTTTTTCCCCACCTTCGAGCGGACATACTTTACCTCCTTCAGGGAGTGTGGTGTGTATAAGGCTCCATTCATATTGGAAAAACGATAGAGTGAGGAGCAGAGGTGACCAGGAGCTGAAGTTTTATGGCAGAAAAATCAGAAGAGAAAGGAAAGGAAAAGTCTATTTGTGCTGGAGTGAATGTTCTTTCTTTCTTTATATTTTCGTATCTATAGATTAGATGCGGTAGCCACACTCTCTTCAATAAGGAATAAAAGAAATAACTCCCAGTGAATCGTATGAGGGAGAGCGTTTCCTTTACCCTAATAGTGGGTGAAAATTACAAATCCACCTAAGAGCCAAATTATAAGTTTTGCGCAATACTTTATATATAAACTTATTAGTCAAAATAAATGTGTCGACGAACAGGATGCTAACGAACATTTAAAAATATCTATCCAAATTCTGCCTCAAAATATAAGAAAAACAAAAACAAAAAATTCAAGCTTCTATTCAGGTTTCAAATGGAAGCTTTTCATTGACACTTGCAATATAAACCTTTTTTAATCAAAAGAGCGGCTAAAATTTGTATCATAAAAACGTAGCCAGAATTACCGTCTTTTGCTCCCTGTTTCACTACACTACCAGTGCTACCAGCTGGCTTGAAAAATGCCTTGCAAGAAAAATTAACTCAGAGTTTGAAAGCTTGATCATAAAGATTTAAAATCTCTCCCCGAAATCTTGAAATGATGAACAGAAAGTCCTGAAGCGACAATCTCAGGGGAAATGAAAGTAGGGTTCCGGTCTGACAGTTGCTTAGTGTTCTTTTCAACAAACTTCAGATATGCGAGAGCTTTCATTTTAGAAGAATCAGTGTCATTGCTATGCTGCACACCATGGAGCCAAAGGAAGCAACAAGTACTGAAAACAGATAAGTTCATCATTAAACTTGCCCTGGACTCTCCTTTTTTAGTGTCAGAGCATCAGCTTGATGACTTAGGAAGAATGGAGACAGTGCATCCAACGCTCTCTCAGGAAGTACCTGAAATTTTGGCATAATTTAACGATTGTATTAGATGGAAATGGTCCCAAGTCCAAGTTTAGTTTATTGTCTGACTTTTTCATGTGTGGGCTCCTTGTAATTGCCACACTTATATCTTTCAGTTTCCTCCTTTGTTGGAAGAATATTTTACAGATAAATCTGGTGAAGACCGAACAAGCTCCATTGCGTGTAACTGCTTATTTCATTTTTCAGGCACTTGTATTATCTTTTCTTCTTTTTGTACATACATTGTTGTCATATGGTTTATTTTGCCAATACTCAGTTTATTAAGGATATGAAGTAATGCATATAGAGATCTACTTTTTTTTTTAATCAAAAGTTTTCTCTTCAAATCCTCCATTCAGGGGAGATGTCAACAACTATAACCTCCTATATTTGGACATAGCATAAACAATTAAAGTTATTTTGCATCATTGCCGAAAGAGATAAAGATTTTGTGAATCTTGAAGAACTTGAAATTTCTGCCATTTTATATTTAAGAAACAGCAATGCAACTGGAAGAGCTTTGTTGACAAGTCCATTGAAATATTGACAGAATTCTTACTTTTGAAATATATTTATTTACTTATCTATTTATTTATTTATTTATCTGTTAGTCGTCAAAGCTGCCTCATAAAAGCCATCCGACGACCCGAGTTTTTATGGTTGTGAGGTTAACGTTTAAATGTGCATCAGAAGGTATCCCAAAATGATCCGAAGCTGCGCTTATCCCTAAGATGGCGGCAGTAGCTGATATTCAGGAATGTGCGGCTCTTGGGAAAGATACCAGAGAATTTGAACGTTGTATACCGAGGCTTAGGAGCTAGAGGTTTAAAATTGTCACTAAAAGAGCGAGGAATGTGGATTGCTATAGGAAAAGATCTGCAATAGAATACCCTCACCAGAATATGGAAAATGTGGTTATGTGGTTGCATGGAACCAATAAAATGTCTTCAAGCAGTTCTCAAGAAAATTCTGTAGAAAAAAGAGTTTTTGAAACAATAAAGTTTTAATACCAACCCACACAGTCACGTGGGGACAGAAATAAACTTCAGAATCACATCAGGATCGAACCCAGGTCTTTCAAATTGAAAGGCAAAGATACTGCCCAACTAAACCCACATAAGTTATAAAAGAAATTCAGACCTAAGTACAACTGTGACTAAGGCTTTGAATTACAAAAAAGTAAAAATGTGATGATTATCCCCCGGAACAGCCACGAGGAAAATTTGAAAAAAAAAACATTTTAAAACGTCTTGTTATCAAGACATGGTCACAACAACTCAAGATATACTGAGAAAAGGGCACACACACAGATATATATAATATATATATATATATATATATATATATATATTATATATATAATATATATATATACAATATTATATATATATATATATATATATATATATATATATATTATATATATATATGTGTGTGTAAATAAAGGTTTTTTTTGCCAACGAGGAAAAAAAAATGAAAAAACGAGTTGGCCGAGTACTTTCGGTCCTATTCGAATAGGACCGAAGTACTCGGCCACTCTTTTTTTTTCATTTTTTTCATTTTTTCCTTCGTGGCAAAAAAACATTTATTTATACATAGCACACGTTTTTGATATAACTTCGTGATCAAGTTATTCATATGTGTTGTGTGTGTGTGTGTGTATATATATACGTTAGAATACAAAAAGGTTTAGGTCACAAAACAATCAAACGGAATTACAAGTTTAAAAATTTACCTCCTGGTAATCTTCTCATTCTGTATTTTCATATCCTTATGGAACATATTGTTTTATTGCAGGGTTAAAAGAAAATATCCTGGGCTTAAATTAAGGCTTTTTCTCCAAGGTCACTGATTCATAACTGCACTGTTTGCATTTCATATTCGAGAAATGACTTTATTATGTTTAATACTCTTCCCCACGTAAAAGTGGTTTTCATATTATGTATAAAAATTTTATTATATGCTGAAATGGGTAAAAATTCGAATCATTTACCATGGTCTCAAAACAAAGGGGAAGGTCCTGTAAAAGCAACTTTTTAGGGTTTTACCTTGTTGTAGTGGGGGCTTAAACGTACGTTCAGACCTGAAGGACAACTAAAACCCCTTTTGCTCACACACTCGGTAATGTCTTTTGATATTACTCGTTTAACAGTTACAATTTTCTCTGGTCTGTGTTACTCGTCCTAGAACAGTAACTAAGATCTTCAGGGAATGAATATCTCTCTCTCTCTCTCTCTCTCTCTCTCTCTCTCTCTCTAACATAGGGAGGAATATAGAAAAACAATCCATGTAATATATATTACATATCTGAACGCAGTTTAGAACTGACACTTTGCAGTACAGAGAGAATATTCTCACAACAGACGCCAATCTTTCTTTCATACGCTTTTGATTTTCTTTTGGCTGTTGCCATCAGTATGTTGACAGTAATTATTCATATCAAGTCGATATCTTGCAAATTTGCTCTCCTCAGACTTTCATCACATCGGTGGTAACATGGCTCCCTCATGTGTAGGAAAAATAGTATGCTTATCATTAGTAAACCTTTTAAATAAATGACAGAAACATGAGCTGTGTCTCAACCATTGAGTAGTGAACCTCCACGTAAATGTGGTTGATCATTCTTCATCAATAAGTCAAAGGGTATAAGTGGAGTTATTGTAACGTCCTAATTCAATTTGATAATGTAGTTGTTTTAATTAGGCACGCAGAGAAGCGGGAATAAATGGGGTTCAAAACCTACTCAAGTTATTAACAAAATATATTTGGAATTTATTATTTTTTCGTAGCTGTATACCTCAGTTTTCCTTTTGCCCCATAGCCAAGAAGTTTTATTCATTTGCAAAACAGGTATGGACGTTCGAATTCCCATCCCCTGCTTCTGACAACTTGTTTATTTTGTTTGTTTACGTTTCCTGTGTGTACTGTTAGACAGTAATTTTGTCAAAGTTCAATTAATTTTTTAGCTTCACCGTTAATGTCCATGTTTAATCCTCCTTATCTCATTTAGTTTTTGTAACTCCCGAATGACGACACAGTATGGTGAGTCTCATAAAAATTTATGTTCCTTTTTCTAATTAGCGAGAGTTTCACGGCTCCTTTTCGCTATACCCGCAATGGAAGGCTGAGAAGGCGTGGGGATGGGAACTATAGTAGATTCACATCACCCGTGCTCCTGATTGGCTGTTAGTAAGCCAATACATTTAATGGGCTTAACCCCCAGGAGAGCTGGAACATACATCCTGCCTATGTGAAGTCTCTCGAGACAATCACAGGGCTGAAAACTCTCAGTCCCTCGCGAGAGTTCACATGTGCAGGAAGTATGTTCCACCTCTCTTGAGGGATACTTTTGAAAGACGTATCCCACAGGAGAGGTGGAACGTGCATCCCTATGTGAACTCCCTCGAGAGGCTTAGAGTTTCCAGCCCTGTGATTGGCTTATCAACAGCCAGTCAGGAGCGTCGTAAGGGACTGGCCTGGACATCAGATGCACGGTTGATGTGACTCTATTATGGTCCCCTCAGTGTACCTCACGTGAGGGTGTTTGCAGCGTCCCTTCGGCCCCTGGCTGCACCTCCAATGGTGCTCTAACCCCTAATTCTTAGGGACACTCGGCTTTTATTCCAGCTCCACCTTCAGGTCCACGTTTGTTTCGTTCACTTTCTGGATTTCTTTATCTCGAAGTCAAACCAGCCCAGCTCCTTCCTCTCACTCTATATATATATATATATATATATATATAGATATATATATATATATATATATATATATATATATATATATATATATATATATATAGATAGTCTTATCACATCACCGTGATTCTATATACGCTTTAAGCTACCAATGGCCTTTGATATCTAATTTGCTCTACCTCTATGTTAACCGAAGGAATTTTTTAGTTGATAAGTATTCGTCGGCTCATGGGCGCGAACCACGGAACCAGAATTAAAGTTTAAAGCGCTTCACTGTACGTGTTTCGCGCCCAAGAGCCGATGAATTTCTTATCAACTAAAGATTCCCTTCGTTTTTTCGCAGTCAAATAATTCATTATATTACTCATTATTCATTTTTTGAGATTTGTATAATACCTACTGAAAATTTATTGTGACTTACATTTGTATTTTGAATCTAGGGAGTTTACAAAATTCTTTTGTCCTCGTTAAAGATTTTATAAATAATATATATTCATTTGTTTTTATGGTCGGAAATGTATAGTAGGGTTTTTGATATCTTTTGGAGCACCATTCTGTTACGCTGTTTTACGCTCTAACATGTTTGGATTCGGAGAAAACAAATGGGTCCATATTTCTAAAAAATAGATCTTGACTGAGAGCTTTCCGGAATCTGCTCGATTGAAAAGCGGGAATCGAGCGGATTTCCAGAAAGCTCTCTGTAGAGATTTATTTTCAAATATATCTGCACCCAATACATAACTCTGGATTTGATTCTCAATTTCAGGAGTCATGTTGCTTTTGAGAATTTTGAATATTTGAATACTGCAATTTTAAACTGTATACTATACTTTATTAGTGAAACGGTTTATCTATGGAAATTCCGCAATAATGGAAAATGTCCGTAATAATAATAATAATAATAATAATAATGAATAATAATATAATAATAATAATAATACGTATAATAAAACAAAAGAGAGAGAGAGAGAGAGAGAGAGAGAGAGAGAGAGAGAGAGAGAGAGAGAGACTTTATTC
>NC_061098.1:58576470-58608970 GCF_015104395.2 Macrobrachium nipponense | reverse complement strand
ATATATATATATATACATACATATATATATATATATATATATATATATATATAATATATATATATATATATATATATATATATAAAGGCAAAAGCCACGAAAGAAAGTGAACCATGGAGTACCACTGCAAGGCCTTTTGACTCTCGTCCATTTCTAAGTAGTCTACTTAGTATATACTTAGTATACTTAGTATATACTTACAAAAAACCATGGAAAGACCCATTAGCTGATATCATAAAAAGTTTCAAATCAAAAATAAAAGCTATACTAAAGGAATACAGTTCAATAAAAGAGAAAGTGACGACGATTGGCCCATCTTTACCTTACAAATACGGATTAATGAAGACTCATAAAAGATTTCCCTATTCCTCCTATTATCAGTTCAACCAGTTTTATTAGCTATAAAATTTCTAAATATCTAGTTAAATTAAGTTCCGATTGATGACTTACTTCAATATTTATCACGAACGTCAATATCAATTTGGTATCCCTTTGTATGAAAAATTGTAAATTCACTTCCAATGGTAATTTTTATGAAAAAATATTTGGTATGGCTATGGGGAACCTTTTTGGCCACTTCTGTCTAATATTTACCCGGAGTTCTTTGAGTTTCGACTTATTCCAAGAAATATATTCTCCAAGGCGTTTTGGGTTAGATATGTAGACGACTGTTTTTGTATTGTAAAAGAATATGTAAATATTCCTGATTTCTTGCTTACAATTTAATAATCTTGTACCATCCTTAAAATTCACAATAGAATATGAATAAAATAATTGTATACCATTTTTGGATGTCTTAGTTATTAGAAATAACCCAATTTTTTTTAAAAAGTATATAGGTAACTCACGAATGATTTGTCATATATCCATTTTTACTCTAACCATGCTAAACAAATTAAGGTGTCAACATTTTCCGGTGAGTATCTTATAGCTCTTAGAATTTGTAGTCCTGAATATTTGGAAGATGAGTTTAAGATTATTGATAAAATAGGAAATTCATTATATTACTCTCCATATTTTTTGGATCTTTGTAAAAATAAAGCAAAAAATAACTTAAGAATATTCTTTCTATACCATTTTACCCTGATTTCATTCCTGCTGTACCCATTTTAAAAACTATTTATATTAACTTAGTATTTAAATATAATGATATTTTGAGAAATAAGCTAAATAAGGATAGCCAGTCAAATTCAATGTTGTGTACAGTATTCCTTGTAAAAAATATAATAAAATTTACATAGGGCAATCTTCGAAAGATCTAAAGGAGAGATCCTCTCAGCAGAAATAATGAATAATGGCATTGTGCATCATTGGCTTAAGTCAGGCCATGCTATTAACTGGGATAATTCCTCGATATTCTGCAGGGTCAAAGATCACCACAAAAGAAATCTGTTGGAATCTATTTCTACTGAAGCCATGTCAACACGGAATTTAAAATTTTAATCTCCATCCTGGATTGTCCCTTGATCCTCTCTCCTTGTCTCTTTTGCTTAAAGAACACTACTCCCAGATTACAGTCAAACCAAAATGTCGTGGTGGAGGAACAAAGGCTGATAAACTGTTCTGCATTGCTCTGTAGTTGGACTCTCATTTTAACTGATCTCCCTCTCTCGGCATTCATTGCATTGGTTGCAGGTCCACAATAATATAGCTTGTGAGTATATGGTCTTTAATGGATATAAAAAGCTTTCGAACCTTGTACTAGGTCCATCTTCAGTCAAGTGAACTGAAGATGAGCCTAGTACAAGGTTCGGAAGCTTTTAATATCCATTAAAGGCTATATACTCACATGCTATATTATTGTGGACCTGCAACCATTGTCTACATTTTCGACACGGAGAACTGTGCCCACCACATTCATTACATTCTTCGCTTTTGGTCCAGTCTGTCCTGCTGATGCAACGATTAAAGTCCCTTTCCTTTATAAGATGTGTCAATTATCCTATTAATCATTTTTTCTGTTACTAAATTTCTTTAACGAATTGCCTGATTACTTTCATGATATTCAAAGATTATCCGTTTGCCTATTACCTCAGCGAAGATGAATGTCAGTATTGACAGACAGTCGGAAGCATTGTTCAATGTGATCTAATTTTTCTAGGTATGAAAATTTCAGTTACTTTACTGTCACGAAAAAGTTACACGAAAAAATGAAAATATCATGACGGAAGGCAAAAGGTTTTAAAACCAATAATGCGTTTTTTTTGTATGTGAAACATTTGATGGATAAAAACAAAAACGCGAAAATTGTCTGTTAAAACCCTAAGTTTAGGCTACAATAATTTTCTTCAGACCCTTTGGGATACAAAACAATATCATTGCTGCTGTTAATTGTCAAACAGTAGTGTTTACTCGTGGAATAAAATATTCCCATTTCCCCGCAGGGTAAAGGGTTATAAATTAACGTAACTCTTTTGTTGTTGACAGAAAATTTCATTCCAGCTCTTTCTCAGAATATATTAACACTAAACAAAAAAGTACTATTATGCAAATACTCATCTAATAATACACTAAACTAATACTTTTTATATCTAAAATTATTTTAGACTTTATTATAAATTTTTATGCATACGAACATATGTGGTTTTATTTCTGCTTTTAATATGCTATCAATAGGAATTTAGTAACTTTACACTTAGTGAAGAAATCGTAAAAATAGATGGTAATAACTATATTTGTTGTAGCCATAAATAAGTGGGTACCGGAATCAACCATTATCATAAAACCAGTGTCAGAAAATGTAACACGGTAATCATTAATTCAGAGAAGTAAAAACAATAATTATAACAATTTAGATTGTTGAGAAAGTGTACTTTATATAATATAAATTCATAGCTATCCTCAGAAGCGAAATGAAAAATTTTTGGGCAGGTTTATCCTCTGCAATAGAAATGAGTTTTTGTTTTGTTTTTAAAATAATATTACTAACTTAAGAGCGGAGCCTACTGTTTATTAATGATCATAGAAACTGGATGTTATACAAATGCTGATTAAGATAATGAATTGCAGTAAAATTGAGCCCAAGGAGAGCAAAGCTAATTATCCAAATCGTTTTATATTTATGTCATGCACATTGCAAATGGCCTCTTGCTAAGGGATTGTTGTTTTAACTCTCTCTCTCTCTCATCCTCATTCTTTCAATCTGTATATATATATATATGTATATATATATATATATATATATATATATATATATATATATATATATATATATATATATATATATATATATATGTATGTATGTATATATATATATATATATATATATATATATATATATATATATATATATATATATATATATAGTTAGATAGATAAATAGATATTGGGAAAATTCTAATGCCAAATTCTTTATTGTGCATGACAACTTCATTATTAACATTATTTAATCAATAATAATTTGAATTCATTATTAAAATTATTATTAATTAAATAATGTACATTAAATAAAGTTGCCATACACAAATAAAGATTTTGTATTAGATTTTTTTCCAATAACTATCTATCTATCTATCTATCTATCTATCTATCTATCTTATATCTATATCTATATCTATATCTAGATCTATATAGATATATATATATATATATATATTATATATATATATATATATATATATATATATATATATATATATATATATATTATATTATATATGTATATATATTATACATATGATATATATATATCTATAAAAAACATATGATATATATGTATATATATCTATAGATATAGATATATTATATAGATATAGATATAGATTATAGATATATAGACTAGATCTATAGAATATAGTTAGTTGGAAAAAATCTAATATCAAAATCTTTATTGTGTATGGCAACTTTATTATGTACATTATTTAATTAATAATAATTTTAATAATTAATTCAATGGCTATTACCACGTTACAAACAATCACACACATACACAAGGAATCTTAGTCCTCGGAGAACTTTAAGCTAAAAATGGATGCTCACGAGACCTTTAGCAAATAATTTAACAGATTATTTAAAAAGTCCTTTGGTTGCAGCGAAGGATACGAGTCAGGGTCAGAGTTGCCACTTACTGATTTATTCAGACGACAAACGGACAGGTCAGTAGCTCTTGCGAGCGGAGATGCAATGCCTGACATCAGGTGAACAGAAACAGAGATCAAACATTCATTTGTGTTCGTTGGCAGATGGAGATATGCATATGATCTGATTCACAAAACGGGATAGAGTTAAGGTACATATGGCTAAAATGCTGACCATTACAATGACGATGACAATACATTTAATATGACAATGATAATAAAGGAGATATGTATGGAAGGAGAGTGACGTTTGCTGTGTCACTTGTGTCTACGTGTTGCGTCACCGAGTTTTTGTGAGATTAGGTGGCCAGTGCGAAGGTGTATTCTGGATATTGTTTAATTATGTCATTCTGAAAACTTTGTCCTCATTAGCTGTTAACAAATTCATTCCTGAAAGCCAAGTCTTGTTGAAGTTGCCTACATCAATCAGAAAACTTTCCATTTTATTTTGATGTGAAAATAGATTTTCATTTTGGCATTATACAAACCCCTCTCACTGGACAACGAAATAATTTTGGACCCAGAAGAAAGAGGAAGGGGAATAAGAGGATGAAGAAACAGAAGAGGAATTAAGCAATATTTTAGCGTCAGTGAAATATTGCTTGAGAATTTATTTTCAAAAGACTCTGAACACGACTGAAATATCCTCTCTTGTTCATTTTCCACCGTGAAAATATACGTTTTCAAGCAACATTCTAAATAACTCAAAACAACCTGAATACAGACTTATATATCTGTTTTTTTTTTTTTTTTTTTTTTTTTTTTTTTTTTTTTTTTTTTTTTTTTTTTTTTTTTTTTTTTTTTTTGTCTTTCCGTCTGATTTTCCACAGCTGCGCTTAAAATCATGGAATTACTGTAAAGAAACCTGATCTATATGTGTTCAAAGAAAAAAGAGCTGATATCTGTTTTGATAATGAATATCAAGAAATTGATTACCCATATTCATGCAGGACATATATGAAGAACTAACAGCCGGGATACACGTGTATGTAACCCATAAGATTTATAAGCAAGGCATCTGAAATTGTACGTGTTCAGAAGAAACATGAATTAAGTTAAAAGGAAAATGCAATGAAATCCATTGCTCTTAACAACACCTTCTCTCTCTCTCTCTCTCTCTCTCTCTTTCTCTCTCTCTCTCTCTCTCTCTCTCCCCAGCTTAAAGGTAGTCCATAGAGCTACCCTGAGAAAGACAGGCTAAATTGAAGTGTTCAGTTGAAAATGATGTATCATTTAGTGATGTTCCCTGACCTTCTTACACGCTATGTATTTTGTGCTGTGTTTAGATTAAGGAAAATTGTTATGATAATAGATAACTTATGCTTTAGTCCCGTTTGGTTTTCCTAATTCAGTGTATCAAAAGAAAGCTCTCATCATAAATTTGGAAAATAATTAACAGAGAGGATAGCATTCATTAGCCATTTATTATACTAGTCATTTAAGATTTGGGAGATATTCGCTAAAAACTATTATTTAAGTAACTTCAGTTACTGGAGATTTCATTTTTTGCAAACGTTAAAGAAATATGGTTCACTAAAAGCCTCCGTTAACTGCGTAAAAGCCGAAGGTTTTTGTGTTCCCTGCGGATTTGACGTTTCAACATTCTATGGCAGTAGTCTCCAACCTTTTGAAAGGTGCGGGCCACAAAAATGATTGAGAATGCAATTGCAGGCTCCATAATATACTTATATAATCTTTGCAAAACATGGTGTGAAGGGTGGCATATATGTACACATAAATTCAAATGTTTAATATTCTAGTATTTCAACATGTTTTGTATTTTAGTATTTTTACCTTCGGAGGTTTCAATGAAAAGGCTGATTCTGCATTGGTAATTTAGATATCTCAAGGCTACCTATAGTTTGTAATTGTCATTCTCCTGCAGTCATTCGGGTGACTATCAGTGAGACGTGACCTTTACTTGGATTTTCATAGTCAAAAATCCTGATTCACACAGGTATGTCGAACCGAAGCACGAATGTAGTCTTTGATATACTTCTTTCAGTAGTGGAAATGGGTTTCCATTTACTAATGTCCAGAATTCTTGATGTTCTGCGTTGCTCTTCAGTTGCACGTCGGTTTGCAAAGTACTAATTATTTCAATCTCCAAGTCACTGACGTTTACTTTGAAAATAGATCCGAGGTGAGATGTCGTGTCAGTAACATCGTTGTTACAATATGGGTTAGATAGGAATGTGATAGCTGGTAAAACATCACAGAAGTCTGCTAACATCCTTTTGAACTCATCCAGAATCGTGTTGAGCTGATTCGCGTTAAGTAGAAGCAACAGAAAACGCAGAATTTTGATGTTCAGTCTCTTCAAAACTTCATATTTGAAAGCACCTACTGAACTTACCATTTGAGACAGATTTCATTTGCATGCAATTCTAGATTTAAATATGATTTCTGATGAAAATGCAAGGTCAGCTAGACATTTCGGACCATCGAGTTCATATGAATTCCTTCGATGTTGTACCAAGCCCTTCATTTCGGGAATCAGATATTCAAATCTTTTTAGAAAAATTCCCCTACTTAGCCAACGCACTTCCTTAAGCGATACAAGGTCACCATACTGAACATCCACTTCATCTAGGAGAGATTTAAAGAACCTGTGTTGAAGAGCCCTAGCACGAATAGAATTCATTATTCTTATAACCACCTTCATTATATGCTCATAGTCAACAACTTTCAAATATAGAACTTGCTGGTGTATAATGCAGGGGTAGGTAATGAACTGAGGGAATTTAAGAGTCTTTTTGCACAGAGTCACTAAGCCTACATTGGCACCTATTAAAGATGGAGTCCCATCTGTCGTTGTTAACGGAAGCTTTTAAAGAGGTAGACTCACGTCGCCAGAGAAATCCTTGAAAACATGAAAAACATCCACACCACGAATGTTTTCTTTCAGCGGTAAGAGCACTAATAAATCTTCCTTCACAGTGTCATCAGAAAAACCCATGAGCCCAAAAACATTTACTTAATTGGGCTGTAGATTCATCGAACTGTAAGCCGAATTACGTACATTTCTCAATGACTGCTTTCATTTGATCAAACACATTTCTATTCTACGTGTGACCGAGTTCCCAGACAATGGCCTGGATTTGATTCCATTTATGATTTCAGTCTTATTCTTGAAATTTTCAAACGAAAGTTCAGACGCTGCAAGTCAATACTCCTTCACCATTTCACCATCCTCGAATGGTTTCTTCATTTTGCAATGATGTGGGCAACGGTCATTGCATAAGCTTTATCAACAGGCATCCGGAATATTTCCTGCTGAGCCTGCAACTCATTAGGCATTTCACTTCCTCGCTTCTTAAAGCACCGCCAGACGAATATTTAGCGTCATAATACTTGTGAAGTATTAAAAATGCCTTTCTACATTGCTTTTCTTAGATGCAACAACAGTTGTACTACAAATTATGCACATACCTTTGTCTTTGATATGGGCGGAAAAATAAGTCGCTTCGCATTCATCATGGATAGCGAAATTATGACTTGATTTCTTTGAACCTGAAATAATTCTTGTTCTTCAATTGAAAATGGAATTAGCGTAGATTTTCTCGTAACGCCGTATGGAATTTGCAAAATTACAGAAATAGCACCGACCTCTGCAAGAGAATAATCCCAACTGAACTCATGATATAATAATTAATTGCTAAAGCAGCTAAACAACTGTATTCATCGAGACGGAAGTTGGCTACCATACACGTCCTGGACGAGGATACTCATAAGTTGCACATTCGACGAATTTTTAAATGTACGTCGCTACCCCTAAAACAGTTCAATCAACACTCTCAAATCATGATTACAAATTTCAGATTTTTCGTGCTCATAATAAATAAAGAAAGAGATACCAAAAATATCTAAAACTTTTCATTTAAACCTTTGCGGGCCCCACAGTATGGCTCTGGGGCGCCCGCGAGCTGCAGGTTGGTGACCACTGTTCTATAGGATATATTACAGGTCATTTTTTTTTGCTGAATAGATTGTCAGCAGCCTTATGATTTGCAAATCATGTTTTGGTATTGTATGTAAATATGATTGTTTATTAAGGTACTTATCACAAAGTATCCCATTCAGAAACTTTGCAGTGTAGATCACTGTACAATGAAAGTCATTTACAGGTGACTTCATACAGAAGATTCCCTTTATGAACCTTTACTCTGCCTCAGGTAAAAGGAATGTTTTTAACATAAACACACCTCAAAGTCAATGTTGTGAGGTTAACGTTGTCAGATCCTTTTCACTTCATTTATTTTATTTTTTTTTTCACAATGAAAAGTTGGAAATCTTTCACTGAGACCTGAAATGGCTTTGTTTATAACTTGAGTTGCCGTGTTGTTTTCATTGACAATAGGAGTTGTTTAATATCTGAACTGATAATGTGTAGTAACTTTTTAGTACTTTGTAACTGCGTGTCATGCCGGAACCAGGTTAAATTAAACCTGACACGACTTTTAGCCAAAATATCTATTTGAGAAAATTCATTCACACCTCTCATTTCGGACGCACATTCCGTGATGAATCCTCTCACTACTGCGAAACTCTGCTCTCTCTCTGAACATCAGGTGCACTTCGCACATTAGGCACCGAACTCTCAACGATGCCTCGAGAAAACGTCATGACAGGATTCCGGGAGAGCGGTGAATCCGTCCCATTTCCCCGAGATTCTCCCAAAGCGAGAGCTTGTAAATTAGCGTGAGAGCGAAATTCGTACCTCGCGTTGCTTTCTAATGTTATTTGGCCGGACTTTATTTACAAAACAGGCGAAAGCAGCTGCCGGGCATTTAGTCTCTTCATGCCATGTTCATACGTTGTCAGACGCGTTTGCACTGGGCGCAGCGTTTCTGGAGTGGCCATTTTTACCGTATTGTTAACGACAGGTCGCTCAGGCCGATGTGCTGTAGTAAATTTCATGCCTAGACAGACGGACAGACGGAGAGGTAGATAGATAAATAGATAGCCAGAACAAGAGGGTTTTTCTTGAGAAATATGGGACAAACGTATCAAGACCCAACCCCCTCATCACATAAAAACTGCAGCCGTTCATGGTATGAAATATTTACCAAGCTTATATACAAGCTAGTTTGAAAGAGAGAGAGAGAGAGAGACAGAGAGAGAGAGACTCGAGCTGGTAAACAGCATATTGAATCTAAACGATATAAAAATTTACTCTACCTAAATTTTTTTTTTTTTTTTAAGTTTTGCTACCGGATAAATTCCTGTCAGTTTTCCATAATAGGCCATAATCTGTGAATAGCTTCATGGAATATATTTTCTTTGATTTTGTTTAAAATAAGGCTTCGACTGAACTTGACAAAGGTAAACAGCAATCAACATTACCGATTACGTATACAATCGCTCTTTATGTTATAATTTTTTTTTATAAAAAAATATGATCCATGCTTTGCTTCATTTATGTTTCATTTAGTTTTGTTTTAGTGATGGCACCACAATCCCTGCCCCTTTGACGGCACTGTTCTTCGTGAATCAACTTGGGAGCCAATTTGGATGTCAGTTTAATGCTATGAAAATATATTAATTCCGAGGTAGAGCGAATTAGATATTAAAGGACATTTGTAGTTATATATATATATATATATATATATATATATATATATATATATATATATATATATATATATATATAATATATATATATATACATGCAAGTATATCGGTATGGAATTTGGTACGGTAGGTTTCATAATTTTTAAAGTATGGTACTGGTTCTTCTGTTAATGTATGGTATGAAACTTTCAGAAATCATATACGTTTGGAATTGATAATCTTTAAGATGCGTGATGTGAAAGAAGCGGTATAAAATAGTCATATATGAATTAATTTTCGCATTGCCCCTATGAATTAAAGGTTTATTCGTGGATCCAAAGAATATAAGTCACTTATGTACCATACTCTCTCACTCTGTTCATCAACTTAAGTAAATAATCTCTACTTCAACTTTTTGTGTTAAGCTTTTGTGGCAGAACAAGACTGTCTTCAGAGCAGAACCCAGGCAAGATGAACTGCTTCAAAGGGTAGGACCCCAACTTCCTCTAAGGGTAGATCCCCGATTTCCTCAATTTTCTTAATTAAGCATCAAAGGCAGAGCCCAGACTACCTCATAGCAAGCAACCTTTTCTTAAGAGACTTACGAATTTGTTCCCCAAATTTCCTGGGATAGGAACTTGAACTAATTCGTAAGCAGCTTTCGTCTTTAAGGTACCCTGACCATATAAATGAGAAAGCGATTCATAAAGGAAAAAATTTTCTACCGAACCCCTGAAGACAACACCAGAGAGACACCAAACAATAAAGTAAAAATCCCACACCTGGAGAGGATTAGGACGGTGACACAGACTCTTTACTTACCTAAATACCCTACCTAAATTCCTGATTAAAGTCCAACAAAAACCAATCCCCAAAGACACAGCATATACAAAATCCCATGCCTGGACTGTGACCATTCTTATATTGGTATTACAGGAAAATCACTTCCCCAGAGATTAATGCAACATAAATGGTCAGTTAGGTATGGACAACAGAGCTCAGCTATTTTTAACCATACAAATAACCATAACCACAGAATTAACTGGAATTAGTCATGTATATTTTATAGCAGCAAATGTTGGTACATAAGCCAGATGGTAGAGTCGGCCTTGATTAAACAAAGACAGGTAATGGACATCCCAAAGGGCGCTAGGGAATCAGATATCATAGATAAAATCTTCCTTCAACCAACGCTTAAGAAAATTAAAGAGAAATGATCAACCAGGTGACGCATCCTACATTTGTTAATTCTTAAGAAGCAGAAGACACTTTTAAATCATATTTGAATTTACTTTCCATGTAGGTCAGATTTGTCCTTTAAACATTGTTGCTATAGTCATCCTTTAACATTTGATTTCTTCCTTTTTTCTTATCTTCTATTCAATTTTTTTTTTTTTTTTTGTGTCTGCCATCATAGAGATTAGTCTGCAAATGATAGCCAGCAAGACAAATTCCGGTAACCAGTAAAATTATACTTGTGAGCACGCATGTAGACCTTACAGACCTTACATGTTGTTCGGATTGCCCCAGGTCCCTCAGTGTAAGGCACCTCTAATGTCTACCAGAGAGTTGCTAGTACATCTTCCGGTATATTTTGCATCTTCCAATCTTGGATGGTCTGGGATGCAGTTTAGATATGTGTCGAGCTTATTCTTAAACACATCTACGCTCACTCCGGATATATTCCTCAGATGAGCTGGCAACGCATTGAATAGACGCTGCATTATCGATGCTGGTGCGTAGTGGATTAATGTCCTGTGTTCTTTCCTTATTTTTCCTGGTATGGTTTTGGGCACTATTAATCTACCTCTGCTTGCTCTTTCTGATATTTTTAGTTCCATGATGTTTTCTGCTATTCCTGCTATCTGTTTCCATGCCTGAATTATCATGTAGCGTTCTCTTCTCCTTTCTAGACTATATAATTTTAATTATTGTAGTCTTTCCCAGTAGTCAAGGTCCTTAACTTCTTCTATTCTAGCTGTAAAGGACCTTTGTACACTCTCTATTTGTGCAATATCCTTTTGATAGAGTGGGTACCATATCATATTGCAATATTCAAGTGGACTACGAACATATGTTTTATAAAGCATAATCATGTGTTCAGCTTTTCTTGTTTTGAAGTGCCGTAACAACATTCCCATTTTTGCTTTACATTTTGCCAAACAGAATTGCTATTTGATCATTGCATAACATGTTCCTATTCATGATCACACCAAGGTCTTTAACATCTTCCTTATTTGTGATTGTCTCATTATTAGGTCCCCTATATGCATATAGCTTTCCTTCTCTGTCTCCATAATTTATTGATTCAAATTTATCAGAGTTAAATACCATCCTATTTATTTATCCTCGCCCAATCATATACTTTGTTAAGGTCTCTTTGTAGAGCGTTCCTATCTTCATCACATGCAATTTCTCTACTTATTCTCGTGTCATCAGCGAAACTACTCACTACCGAATCCTTAACATTACTGTCTATGTCTTCAATCATAATAACAAACAGTATTGCAGCTAACACCGTACCTTGTGGCACACCGGATATACCTTGGCTTCATCGATTTCTCATCGTTTGCAATAACTATCTTTTTCTGTTGTGTAAAAATTCTTTTAAACCATCTTCCTACTTTATCCACGATATTGTGTTTTCTAATTTTCTTCGCTAATATATTATGGTCTACCTTGTCAAAAGCTTTTGCAAAGTCTCGATAAACCACATCTGTTTTCATTTCGCTTTTCATATTTTTGAATATGTTCTCACGGTGGACTAACAGTTGGGTTTGTGTACTTTTTCCGGGTACGAAACCATGTTGTCCCATATTAAACAAATTATTTTTTATTAAATGTTTCATAATATTTTCCTTCATTACCCTTTCATACACTTTCATAATATGTGATGTTAGACTCACAGGTCTATAATTACTAGCCTCTAGTCTTGATCCACTTTTGAAAGTAGGGGTAATATATGCTAATTTGTGCTCATCATAAATCTTGCCTGTATCTACACTTTGTCTTAATAATATTGCAAGTGGCTTTGCGATAGAATGAACTACTCTCTTTAACAAAATTGCAGGAACTCCATCAGGCCCTGCTGCAGCTCCATTTTTAATTTCATTAATAGCTTGCACAATATCAGCTTCATTAATATCTATGTCAGCTAAATATTCACTATTTTCGTCCCATCCCTTACTCCTATATCATTATCTTCATTATCTATTTTTTCTATTGGGGTTGAATTCTCTCTTATATCGTTCTGCCAATATGTTGCAAATTTCCTTTTTTTCATTCGTTAATCTCCCTTCAAATCTTAGAGGGCCAATTTCTATTCTTCTTTTATTCATCTTTTTTGCGTATGTGTATAATATTTTGGGGTTTTGCTTGATATTTATTAGGGTTTTTTCTTCCAATTCCCGTTTTTCATTTTCTTTTGATTGTATAATCTTTTGTTTTGCATTTTCTATCATACTTTTAAGTTATATAACTTTCCTCGCATTTTTTTCTTTTGCAAGACCTTTTTTCCACTTTCTGATTTTCTGGAACAAGATCCTTCTGTCTCTTGGTATGCATGACTGATGTTTACTTTTCTTCTTCGGTATATATTTATCCACTATTTTCTCTAATATTTTATATAATATCTCCGTATTTACCCTTACGTCATCTCTTACGAAAATGTTATCCCAATCTTTGTTTAATTCCTCATTTATTTCTGACCATTTTTATATTTTTACTGTGAAGTTGTATTTTCCATATCCTTCCCACTTTTTCATTTCTTGCTTATCTCTGTTTTCACTTGCTTTGGAATGGACTGTTAATTCTATGACATTATGGTCTGAAATATTCGCATTATAAACTATTATTTCTTTAACATAATTCATCTCGTTCACAAATACTAGGTCTAAAGTATTTTCCTTTCTTGTTGGCAGGTGATTTATTTGTTGAATGTTGTATTCTAGTAGCATATCTAATAGCTTTTCGAATTGCCTCTTATCTTCTGCGCTACTATTACTCTCTTTTTTATATGTATAAGTACAACCACAATCTCCTATTCGTTCTTTCCAGTCTACGAAAGGAAAGTGAAGTCTCCAGATAGGAGAGTAATCCGAAGTCCTTGTGATTTCTACATATATCATCCAATTTTTCTATTATTAAGTCAAACTCTTTAGTATTAGGAGGTCTATATATTACTATGTTCATTAATTTTTCAGATTCAAATTCTACCGTTATTAGTTCACATTCTGAGTTACTATATTTCTCATATATTTTTCCTTGTTTTTTGTCTTTCCCATATATTGCGGTTCCCCCTTGATTCCTATTTTTTCTATCTGATCTATAAGTTTGGAACCCTTTTATTTGATCATCATTCCCAGTCTCTTGGGAATACCAGGTTTCACTTATATTCATTATATCTATTTTCTTTTCAATTTGGGTTAGTTCTTCTACGTACTCTATTTTTCTTTTTGAGTTACTCGTAACTAAACCCTGCGCATTCATCACTATGATGGTTTGCGTGTTTTCTTCTTCATTTAATATTGGTAATAATAAGGATTTTCCCATGTATGTTGTTCTTTTTTTCATTTCCAGAAATTCTGACATTAATAAATCCAACTTTTCCATAATATTTGAGAGAGAGAGAGAGAGAGAGAGAGAGAGAGAGAGAGAGAGAGAGAGAGAGAGAGAAAGTTAATATGAGACAATAACTGCATGGAACATGGCATCCATTATCGTTCGTTGCAAATATCCCTCAAAACAGACGTTGCGTCCGCTTCCATAAACCGATGATGGCAGATAACAAAAAAATGATGAAAACCTTTATGAATCATGAAGACTTACTACATCGGTCCAACTCTTCAACAAATCAGGCAATACTTTTTGTATTCACGCAAAGATCTTCTCACCTATTTCTCACAACACATCCAAAACATTTGCATAATGCAAGAAAAAAATGAAAGAAAGTATTGCTGCAATTGTTCATGCAAATTCTGAGACAGCTTGGATAACATACGTCGAAACTGAAAGCATAACGCGCATCGTGACTCATATAAGAATTCCCTTTGCAATTCCCAGCCTTATGAACAGATATGTTAGTGCGGCGAGCGCAATGGGTTTTCACATCTGGACTTGGTAGACGTTTCAGCGTTCACGATACGTATATATTTATATGCAAACGGGCTTCGGGAAACAGCTGTGAGATATACTTCCTTGGTCTTGATTTTTAATGCCAAATAATAATAATAATAATAATGATAATAATAATAATAATAATAATAATAATAATAATAATAATAATAATAATAATAATAATAATAATAATAATGGAAAAACAAATCCACATTTATGTAAATATCCATTATATTTAAATCTAAAACTATATGTACATTTACATAACTGTGGATTTGTTTCTCCATTTCAAGAGTCATGCTACTATTAGGATTTAATAATAATAATAATAATAATAATAATAATAATAATAATAATAATAATAATAATAATAATAATAATAATAATAATAATAATACTGTTAAAAAGAATGGCAGAAGACGATCTACCATTACACATGCCCCGTCCGAGGATGCCTCGGCAAATACGTCGGTATGACCTCCATGCGTTTCTCCAAGCGAATCTCCTACCACGCTCAAGAAGGAGCCATCTTCAACCACGCCAAGACTGCTCATAACAAACGGATAAAGAGAAATGATATTATTTCTAATATCGAAATAATAGACCAGACAACGGATCCCCGACGTCTGCGCCTCCTAGAAGCCCTCCATATAGGCAAGGAGAAACCAAATCTTAACATCACCCAAGAAACGTTTCTCCTTCCCACCGCCGCCCGGAGAGCAACGAACGACCCCCCGACAATACCAGATAATCAGGAGTCCCCACGGGATGACAGGATTCCTGCTACGGACGGAATTCCTGTCGTTCATCCCCAGGCACACTACTGTGGCGCTCGCACGAGAGAATCCTCGAGACCTTCGAGGCGAGATCCACGACTTCGTCCAAGACCGGCCCGACCAATGAGAATGCAACTCTAGGTCCGAGCCGCTATAAATACCGCCCCACAGACTTTCTTGCTACAGTCTCTTCAAACGACTCTTCCGAGGATGACCTGCGAGAAGGTCGAAACGTCACGTGATACCAGATATACCAGCACCAATACCAGCCCTTAAACCGAAGACGAACCCGGCCCCGAACTGAACTACGCCTACGGAATAATACCAGCACTGACGACGACCCCTGCTTGACCTGGACCTGATATCCTGTTCCAATAAAAGATTACCTTCAGCATTTATGATTTTTGAAAATTCCCAATATGAATATTGGTCAGTTACTCAGAAACATCGCTGAGCCTGAGAAGCGAATTGGTGTAACGGAAAATAGAAAAAACAATATATAAAATCAACTCGCTTAATTCTGCCATTCTTTTTAACAGTATTTGCCTAAAAGAGGGTCTTCTACCAAAATAATAATAATAATAATAATACAGCAGGCGCCCTATGTAAACCACCCCGATCCTATGTATATCCGCCAATCGTGTAACATAATAATAATAATAATAATAATAATAATAATAATAATAATAATAATAACATCCCTCCACTGGAGCCTGTGCAAGAAACACCAGCTGTTTCGCAGTAATATGTGGTACGAATACCATCCTGAAGGAGTGATAGAAAACGATCACGCAAAGATCCTCTGGGACTGTGGTATCAGAACAGATAGAGTGATACGTGCAAATAGACTAGACGTGACGTTGATATAAAAATCAAGGAGAAAGTATCACTCATTGATTTCGCAATACCATGGGACACCAGAGTAGAAGAGAAAGAGAGAGAAAAGATTGATAAGTATCAAGACCTGAAGATAGAAATGAGAAGGACATATAGGATATGCCAGTGGAAATTGTACCCATAATCATAGGAACGATCCCAAGATCCCTGTAAAGGTACCAGGAAAAAGTAGATACCGAAGTAGCTCCAGGACTCATGCAGAACTGATGGACTCCTAAGGAGGCAGGATGCAACCCGGAACACCACCCTAAAAAAGCCATCAAATCGAATAGGATGACTGGTAATAATAATAATAATAATAATGTTAATAATAATAATAATGATGATAGGGGTAAAGGTGGGAATATAAAACAGGCCTGTAATATGAAACTGCCTTCATCTCAGCTTCTTAGAATTGCCATCTAATGGCAATTGAAAAAATCATAACATTTAGTTCCAAAATTACCACCAGTGTTATGGAGCCAGTTACTTCAAGCATTTACTACGGGGGGGGGGGGGGGGGGGGGTCCCTCCTTGCTCAATTTTTACTCCTCAAAATATTTCTATGGAAGAGGTGTTGACTATTATAAGATGAAATGTTAAAATGACATGGTTAGTGATTGCAAAATATTTTTCTCTCCTAGAATTTTGGTTGTGATTTTTGAAAAATGGAGTTGGGTGGTGTTATGGAACCCCTCGTTCCAAATTACAACTCTTGTATTTTACTTTGTTCCATATTACCTCTATTCAATATCATTAACAGGGCATAATGCCCAGGAAGAAACTAGGGCCATAAAAAAATGGGACTGGGACAGAAACCATGACAAAAGACCTTCGAAGCAGTTCAGGAAAAATAAAAACACTTGATGAAGCTACGAGGCGCTTCCAAGTCCCCAGAGCTACCTTTTCAAGAAAGGTATTAAAATGTGTGATTGGTGTGGATCCAATTGTTTTAACAAAACAAAAGTTAGGAGCAGCAGCCCACTCTTCCTCTAAAGAGCGAGAAGCAACTTTTGGAATATTGCTTACTAATTGGACAAAAATAGTCTTTGACCTGAAGATATGGCTGGCAGGGCATGTGTTTCCCACTTCAAGCTTAGGCACAAGACCGTGCCTGCAACCAGACAGCCAGTAGGAACTTGCACGAGCTGCTGGGTTTAACAAAGAGAATGGTGTGATCTTTTTTTTTTATGGAATGTGGATAAGGCTTTACATAACTATCTTAATTAGACACCTGAGCTTAATGACATAGATTTCAAGTTTTACAATCAAGTCAAGCGTTTTGGTCATATAAGATTTGTTTCGTATTTTCATATTGCAACCCTATATTATAAAACTGTTTTTCTTCATATACTCAAATGAGATTTTATATTAGTTCAAAGTTTGTCTTTTTTCTCCTTATGGGCGTGAATGTTTTAGAAAGATAAATTTTGCAATATATCTGTTAGCCATAAAGTTATTTTTTTTTTTAATTTAAATGGGAGATTTTAGATAATAATCATAATAATGTATAAGAATATTTTTATGGAGAGGTAAAATGTTCAGACAATATAAGATGAAACGCTTGAGTTAACAATAAACTATAGTGAGCATATTCAACATCCTTTCAATATTTTCAAATTGTTATTTACTCCTCCTTTTTAGTTATTTAGTTATTCTCTCTTGGTTATTTTCTGTACGGGTCTGCACGCCAAAAGCACAAGTCGAAATTAAGCACTTCGAGTAGCAAGAGGGGTTTTTGGTTGCGAAAAAACAATAATGGATGGAGGGTCTGAAACATTAGAGAAAAATGACTAAAAAACTGCGTTTCCACGAATTCACAAATTATACACGAGCGCGTTCTCTTGGATATTTCATGACAGGGCACTGAAAATATTAATGTAAAATGTCGATGTTTGTTATTGTCAATATGTATTCCCTCACCTAAAGTAATTTCGGGTGCAATTTAAGCAGAGAATACTGAGGGATCATTAGTTGCCATGCGTGTACTTTTAACAGAGGCCAAAGTGTTTTTGTAAAAATATCTTACGACCTAAACTTTCAAGAGTTTCTGTCTCGGCCACTTTGCTCTCAGGTGAACAAGGGATGCGAGATCTGTTGCTGATAATTCAAATTTATTTCAGTGTTGTGGAAGCTAATTCATCCTAAAGAAAGTTTTAAGGTGAAAACGACATCTTTTTAGGCATAACGTCGTAGCAGTTGCGTCTTGAGTACCGTTGGGGCAATAGAAACGTCATATGAAAGTATTTTTTTGTAATACGCCTACAATTTCTGTTGCAATATTATTTGTTTAAAGGAAGTGAAGTAGGAGAGGAAATAGCCTTTCAGACTTTATTACAAAGAACAAGTTATATACAGATTTGATGTATGGCTCATTCGTGTGTTGGCCACAAACCTTTGATTGATTGATAGATTATAGAGACTAAAACTGGCGTCACAACACCACAGACCTTTCATGAGTCATAGCTACTATCATATCTCTGCTACGAATATCGTATGGGTCAGTTCATAACACGTTTCCTGATGTCTTTATTGATATTCTGACGAAAATACTTTTAGCCAATTATATCTTGAAAGAGAATGAATTTAATCAACTGTTTCTTCAGGGAGAGGCGAAAGGACACATGTTTATTCGTCAAGGAAGAAGAGGAGAGTTGATCTTCTAAAGCGAGCGAAATAGA
Source organism: Macrobrachium nipponense (assembly GCF_015104395.2). Classification (NCBI taxonomy): domain Eukaryota; kingdom Metazoa; phylum Arthropoda; class Malacostraca; order Decapoda; family Palaemonidae; genus Macrobrachium; species Macrobrachium nipponense. The sequence continues at coordinate 58,589,893 of NC_061098.1, read as the reverse complement.
TTTTGCGAATACGAGACATCAAACGTCCGGGAAGGAAAAATAGGCAGCAAGAACGCGGGAAGTTTTCCCGCCTAAAATGATTATTTCGTAAAAGCCGCGGGATATTCGGAGGTGAAAGGACTCGCCCTGAATATGTTATTTTTCACGGGATTTTTATTTATTTTCTTCGGCATAGAGGATGTAGGACGCTGCAATGATGGACATCCATGAGTTATTGAGGACGTTCATCATCTAAAATTAAAACCAAAGTCAAAATATGTCCTGATATGTGCGAACATAATTTCCAGCATTTCGTTTTTTTCGTACCAACGCTGTTCTGGCTTTTATTTATTACAGTGCTTTTAGTTTTCTAGATCAACGTCAGGTGGACTGATGCATTCTGGTAAAAATTTATATTGTGTATTCGACCACTGGAAAATAATTCCTCACATCTGATTAGCAGAAAAATGATGGAGCAGAAGGAGCAGTAGACTCATCAACGAATGAGGTTTAGAGCTACATTCACAAAGCTGGTCTCTCTGTGCAGGTGGTCTCGTGTCTCTGCTGCTGCAGGCACCTGCTCTTGGATTCGGACAAGTACAAGACACCTCCTAATGGTACTGCCTTGCAGCGAGGAATACTCTTTCATAAAGAAAAAAAAAATCATTAACGCTTCTCCTATCACAGGGACGAAATCTAAAATTATATTTCCTCCTTCTGGTCCTGAATTTTCAGACACGATGATTTTCAAAGGACTTTCTCTTTTTCAAAAGCATTTTATTCTTTTGAACTCTCTTCGTTTCCCGCGATGGATGTTGGTGAACTACATTGACTTCCGAATAGATGCATCTGCATAAACAATCATTCAGTGCATGATTGCAGGGGTTGGAGGCAATTAGAGCAAAGAGGGGGTCAAAAGATGAAATGGAGACCTCTGTCGGCATTTCGGGAATCAAGTGGGAAATCCTGCAAGAGTCAGCTGTGATTAAAACTTATCGAAAAAATTGTGGCTATTAGAAATGATTTCCATATCTTACCGTTTGTCATCCATTATTCATGTTGGAGTTTGACTTCTGAAAATAAAAGAATACGAGTGCCAGCTTTGCATGCTAAGCTTTTGTAATTGTTTTTGTTGTTAATGAGTTGACGTCGGTTACGTGGCAATACAACGAGGACCAAGTTTTCAGTTCATATAATTACTCACGATTCAGTAACCTTACTATTCAAAAGGTAGATGATTGTTTAATTAAATACTGATGCTGCAATGTAATAACGTTATTACCTGCACCAGAGTAATCAGGTTAAACTGAATCGTTGATTGACTGAATCTTACATCCTCTCAGATTTGGTCATCATATTTTACTTGAAAAGAATTCATTCTATCTTTACTAACATTTAGACAGTCATGACATATAGTCAATTATGTGTGTCATGCGTAAAACTGTATTTAGACTTCATTTCGTCACGTTCTGCTAATAGCTTTTAATAGACTTTGTCAAATCTTTTTGACCTCCTTTGTTTCCTAAAGCAATGTCCTTCTTAATTTCAATGACAAAAGTATTTTCTTCATTAGCAATGTTTTAGTAGATGATTTCACAAACAAGTATTACGGATAAAAGAAGCAGTATTAACAATAATTCACGAGCCCATATCGTAAGTCAGTTACCAGGATTAAAACATGAAAGTTTTAATCCTCGTTATGCAAGCCTGCTCTCTTCAAGTCTATTTCCCACTGACAACAGACCGTCTGGGTTATTCGTGTAGTCGCGCTCAGCTTTCTTGTCATTCTGGCGGATGTGGAGGAATTTCCCTGAGTGATTTCCTCCCGAGCGAATGGTGGGTTAGGTGCTTGTTCAGAGACAATTATATTGGGGGAAAGAACTCTCTGATGATAGAGATAGGTTTCAATGCTCAGAAGCTCTATCACAATGTTTACTGCATTTTTAGCAGTAGATTGGAACATTTAGCAATGCCCATCAAAATAACAACCCAACCTCTCTCTCTCTTCTTCTTGGTCACCCATTTGTAATGCATCTTTATTCCCTTTACATTTGTCTAATCATCATTGAAATGATCCCATTCAAAGAGGCTGTCAGATTTGCTGTACTGTCCTTTATTTTGCATGAAGCGCAGACAGAAAATGACTGTTTATGAAAAAGGTGCGCCTTCATAATGGTATTGCTTTTGTTATCATACATTTTCAATTTCCAGTAGGCATTTTTGCTCCTTAACACTTTTTGAGCCCCCTGTCAATTGGAAATATTCTATCAGCTTCCATGGCAGAGATTTATATTAGACCAAAATCAGAACGACGATATTTCAAACGAATCTGAGTCCCCGAATCCTCAGGCAACAAGCAATATATTTATTCTCCTCTAACTTAAGGTTTTCCTAACCGTCCTTAATGAGGCAATGAATGAATCTGCGATGTTTTGTATTCGTCTCTAAATAAGCAAAAGTTTCTGTCGTTGACTTTGTCGATGCTCGATTCCTTCCGATTTTTTTGCTGTTCATCTCCCTCATCTCAGATTTTCAAGCTGTGTTTACTTTTAATCCTCTTTCTAATATCTCTACAAATAGGTCCAACTCAACTTCCTTGGCAGGAAAAAAAATTGACGAGTTTTAATACAAACTTCCCTTGTAATTCAGTCAAGATACTGACATTTCCATTTTAAATATAAACTGTTTATCTTTTATAAATTTTGTGAATTGCATATAATACTAAAACCAACGACTATGAGATAACTCGAGTTTATAAAAAAGTATAATTGTGAATTGGTTGGTAATTTTGTGTCATTGTATCTCCGCTAAATATCAACTTAGTGGATCCACCTCACTCACAGAGGAAATAGATTAGCCTGCTCGCTCAGTGATTCCATTCCATACATCCATGTTATAGTTAAATATACCGGAAACAATTATGCATTATAATTCCATGAAGCGTTTAGATGTGCGTTTCATAAAGTCTCTAAGTTAATCAAGTGAAAATACATTTGAAATTCCCAAAACCTGTTAAGAAGGATTGGTTGCTGGTTGGGGCCATCTCAAAGCAAGCTACAAATTTAAATGATCAAGAATCCTGTTCCGATGTTGGGACTGTCTGTTCTTTGTTCCAATAGGAATTTGAAATGCGTCTTATTCGACATGATGTGACAGTCACGCTATCGTCTTTTCAAACGCCTTTGCTAATAGGCTGTGTCTTTTTACAAGTATGAAACCTTTCATATATATGTGTAAACAAGCGTTCAAAGTCTCTCATGGTATCACGATCATGTTCTTACCACTCCCGAGTTTTTGCCCAGGACTTTGAAAACTCTAAATTTTATAGAGAGTTCCCGAAGCCTTACACAATTCCGAGGACGTTTCATTGGAAGGTTGGAAGTTTTAAAAAGATAATCATAAAATTTTTTTTTCATGAAAACCCTTCCATTCCTCGAACTAAATCTTTCCTTTCCATAATCTTTTGAGTACACAACTTAAGGGATTCAAATGATTTCAATAATACAAAAGGGATATTAACAATAGACATCTTCCATTTTCATATTACTGAATAGAAATAAATTTCCTGCTCAATGTGGCATAAGGAACAATAATTGTATACCACTCATGGCTGTTATATAGCTATCACACAGTATTCCCTGCTTTCAGTTAGGTACTAAGCACGATAATATTTAAAAAAAGATACTAACTTTCTTACTTATAACTATATAAGACTGCCAAATGGATATAAGCTAAAGATGAGTAAAACCCAGGTAATCAATCAGCCACTTCAGATATCAAGGATCTCATTTCATTAGAAAACAAACATTTCCAGTCACATTTAAGACCTAATTTGAAGAATGAATGAAATTTTGGAAATTGACAAATTAAGGGTGTTTGTCACAAAGGCTTCGCTCTTTGTAGATTGCTCTTCATAAACTTCCTTTTTAGCTCAATTTTTAAAGGATTTATTTCTGCTCCAAAATGGTTAATATATATTTGTTTGCCACTTGCATAAGAAATATCAAGAACTGTAACTTTATTTTGTATGAACTGGAGTACTTTGAAGTCTACGGAAGGTAAAATGACATAAATGTGTTATTTTCTGTTAATACTCCAGACGTTATTTCACTTTGAGAGGAATTAAGTCAACAGCACATAACATCAGCAAGCCTTGATAACAAGTAATATTTCATTTCCATGCAACAATACTAATTATAAATTAGCCCACTGAAATATGGATTTAGGTGGATGGCATTGCAGATTTCCTCTCGATTTGCTAAAGGTCCAAGAATTTCATAAAATTGGAGTTGAAATCAGCCAAGTGAGGCACCAGAAATGTCTACTAGTATATTATGAGCTTAGGAAATCTAATACATCAGGAATTGCTTCATAATGTCAATCTACGCCTGGAAGTGTCTTGTATAACTGATGTTATCCAGATCCCACTGAGTATTCAGCAGCTATGTGAGGTGCTCGTTTTCATATTCAATTTTCATGTCAAGAATATTGTACAGCAGTTAATTAGCAAATTCAGCCACTTACTAAATCATCTCATTTCAAGCCAGCAGTTTGTGCTCTCTCTCTCTCTCTCTCTCTCTCTCTCTCTCTCTCTCTCTCTCTCTCTCTCTCTCTTTTTATGCTTTTTCTTGAAAGAACTATGAACTTTAAAAGACGCATAACCTCCTTGATAACTAAATTAATAAGCCAATTGAGAAATAGTAGAGAGGTTTAAAGAAAATTTCTTTAAATGTCTTGGAACACGCCTTAAAGGATTGTACTGATCATCATGGATTATACGTGATAATGGAAACACGAATATTAGTCGGAGTTTTTGTTTACTCAGGGAGTTTGTTGGCGGGGTAGAACGGTCTATGGAAGAACCTAAAAAGGTCTGAAAAAGGTGTTTCGCTATGAATTTTAGGATAGGATATTTATGATTTATTTATTAGAATGAAAAAGTAAAAGAATAGTAAATAATGTGCTAGTGAAACAGTACAGAAAAAATATTTCTAATCAAATGTAGCTTATTTATTTCAATTTTCGTTGTTGAAACAACGCTCAGTTTGAGTGTAGATTTTAGCACGTTTTAATTTACGTTAAAATGTATGAATATAATGTTTACAACTTATGTGTAGGGGGAAAATCTTGCATACATCTAGAATAAGCTGGAGGTCGGATCACGCCTAGTTTTTCTATAATTTACATCCATTTTACCTGATCGCTTAGACCACTTTGTTTCTCAACCTTTTTCTGGTGGTGGGGTGGGCCCCCTTCACCCCAATCCAGTGCAATGCCAAAAAGTTGTTGTGGCCCCTCCATGCCAACTCTGAGTTCTTACCCCCCCCCCCCCCCCCCCCCCCCCCCCCACCCCCCCCCCCCCCCCCCCCCCCCCCCCCCCCCCCCCACACACACCCCCCCCCCCCCCCCCCCCCCACCCCGCCTTCCGTCCACCCATCACCTTATACGCCTAGGGAAGGTATATTTATGGTTCTAGTTTGAGTAGTACCATGTGATATACCTTACATTTATATTTATGATAGAACAAGAGAGTATAACTGGCTGTTATTAGTAATGTAACAAAGGGCTTGTTTAAAGTACAGCAGTTTTATAAATATGTTGTTATATTGGGTTGGTGATCATTTACCAAAGAGCAGTTAACATTTACCTCTGGATACGTAAATACTTATCTCGCCAGTCTGTATATAGCTTATGGATTAAGAGGATTACTGTAGCTTCGGTTGAAGACAAATAAAGAATTTATTTAAGAACATCGGTATTATCTCTGATTATTCCACCAAGTACAATTGGGATGTAACAGATGGTAGCAGAGACGTCATCGAATCTCGGACCTGGTATACAAGTCAGAGAAGACATCGAGATTAACAAGTGCTTTCTTGTGATTAACAAGTTCCGAAAATTTTGTGAAAAATTTTTTGTAAAGTCTAAAATGCCAGAAAACAGGAGGTAAAACACCCTTACCAAGGGGGGGTGGAGGGGTCAACCATCAGCTATGTTTAGAAGAACAAAGGAACTTGAACTTTTCCCGCCAATAACCTCCCCCTAAGATGATATGCGGATGTAAGGTTCCTCATGTAGGAAGAAGACAACAAGAGTATTACTTATATTACCAGTATTACTTCTTCTATTGAAAAGTTGACGCTGGTTGACATAGGTTGACGCTTCAAAGAAAATTCTGAGTGAGAAGTTTTACACCCAAGAAAATTTATGAGACCTCTAGTATGCGTGTATTTTTTTTGTAATTTTATAAAGATAAATTAAGTTAAAATTTTCAAAATTAAACATTTCGAAAATTTAAGCTGAAGGTTACCCTGAAAATCCCTCTGGTGTTTAAGAAAAATTAAATTAAAATGGATGTTATGTACAGAGAAAGCATGGACTTGAACAAAGAGATTTGTGAACTTGAAAAATTTGGTCATATTCAGAAAACCGATGGTAGTTTTGTCTTTCATCATTGTAAAAATTGTGGAGGACCTTTGCTTGGCCACATAAAGGATGAAAAGGATTGTGACCCAAATAGGAAATGGACCCAGGATGAAGTAGATATGATAGAAGATACTTTATCTGCACATGGAATGTTTTCTGTAAATGTGGCACGTATGGACACAAGAAAAACGGCTATTAAATGTGATATATGTAAAAAGAATTTCATGAACAGGATGGAAAGGGAACAGCATATCAAAATTATGCATAAAGATATTTCGACAAGTGTGGTAAAGGAAGGTGCTTATGATTTTAACAGCAATCATTACTATGGGAAAAACTATTGGTTGAAGAAATTGCCAAAGGATTGGAAGCGAAAAGATCAAACACAGATTACTAAGCGAAAACCTCCTCCAATCTGGGTTGGTCAAACTTTTGAAAAGTTTTTTCAAGAAGTAGAAGCGTGGAATACCTCGAACAAGGATGATATTTTTACCAAGTATACTGATTTAGTAGAGAGCCTGAAGAAAAATAATAATGTCAAAGATTATGTTGTTTCTGTGCTATTGGATAAAACATCTGAGGCTCTAAACAAAAATGTAGCAGCAGTTTTGGAAATTCTTAAGCAAAAGTATGCAAAAACTACAGCAGAGAAGTGTATTGATGTTCTCAAGTCAATCTTGGAATTTTCCGTAAAGGAAGAGGACACTAATGAAACTTACTGGGACAAGTTTGAAGTCTTGATCTGTGATTGTATGAGAGAGGAAGTTACTGTACATTTGTATTACTTGTTGGGTGTTATGATGGTAGAAAAAGCATATGATCGGGGGAATATTAATGCAGAAGAGAAAAGAAGACTGATGGATGCTATGGGAGACACATGATGGAACTGATAGGAGACCGCGAGAAGACAATGAAGTTTTTAATCTTCTGAAGATCGAATACAGAAAGTTAAAAATCGAAAATAATAGAAATATTAGAAACTAAATTTTCAGGATCATCTGAGAATTTGTCTTCGGTTTCACTATGGCGAAAATAGAAGTAGATGGCAAAGATGGCAAAATTTTAAGCAAAGACCTGATTTTCATAGATTTCGTAGATCAGATTCTAATCCAGGATTTTGGAGGACTCAGTCTGGAACATATAGGAGGGCTCCCTCGCGGACACCATCAAGACCAGGATCATCTTCGAGGCAGTCGTCCAGTTTTAGACCATACTCCAATGGTAGGCCATTTTCAAATGGAAGATCATCTTCTAATAGTAGGCCTGCTTCAAATGATCGGAAACAGCAGCAAAATTTGACTGAAAGAGTGATTATGGTCGAAGAAAATGTAGCAAAAATCTTGGAAAAGATTGAAGAAATGTCGAAGAAAGGAAAGAATGTGAATTTTGTAAGTATGGAAGAAGTATCAGAGATCATTGATGTAGATATCAGCGATGTAATGTTTGCTAAAGAAGTTACCGAAGTAGGAGCTCTGATTTTGGATACTGGTTGTCCAAGTAGCTTAGTTGGAAAAAGTTGGCTAGAAATATATCTGAAGAAGAATGGTATTAAGAAAGAAAATTTGCATAAAAGGAGTTGTTTCCAAAAATTCAGATTTGGTCCAAGTAGAATATATGCAAGTAAGGAAATTATAGAAATACCAATAACAATATAGGAATCTGAAAAATCTGATACTTTTCAGAAGGATATTGCTTGAAGCTTTTGTGCTGGATGCCGAAAATGTGCCATTGTTGTGTGGTAGAAATACTATGAAGAAATGGAAATGGATCTCAGTATGCATAGAGATAAAGTGACAATCAACGTCGACACAACCCGTGAGTTCGAATGTATGTATACTGCAGGAGGTCATATGGTTCTTCAGCTGTATGTGGATAGAGCATTTTGGACTACAGAACGCGACTCTATTTTACTTGAAAAGAAGGAAGTAGATGTAGAGATTATGAGAAGGTGAAGAAGATTCATGAAGTACCAACCACAAGAATGAAAATCAACTACTTCATGCATATAGGAATGCAGGAAAACTTAATGAGAAAAGCGAGAAACAATAAAAGAAGTGTGTGAAAACCGCAATAAATGTAAAAAATGCAAGAGATCCCAGGGCACACCTAAAGTTGCATTACCAATAGTTTTTCTGATTTTAATCAGATTGTAACCATGGACTTGAAACATATGGAGAGACTTATGTATTATGGATGATCTGTTCCTTCACCAGATTTATTCAAGGAGTTGTTTTGAAGGATAAAACCGCCGAGTCAGTGGTTGAATCTCTCAACACGCATGGAACTGGAGGTTTGGGTTCCCTTCTCAGGATACTGGGCAGATAATGGACCAGAGTTTAAGAACCACGAAGTTAAAGAGTTTGCTTCAAAACTAGGTTTTGAAGTAAAATTTGGTCCAAATTACTCACCCTGGAGCAATGGAATAAACGAACGTAACCATTATTCTGCAGATATGACGGTGAAGAAATTCTGAGAGGCAGATAAGAAAATTGATTTAAAGAAGGCTGTAGAGATGGCTGCTTGGACTCATAATACAAACACCAGTATTTTAGGATATATCCTATGCATTTGGTGACAGGAAAGGCTGTACAATACCTGGAATTTCTACAGGAACTGTCGCCCACTTGAGTCGATGTTTGACAGTGAGAATGTGAAGTTAATGATCGAGAGACATCACATGATCACCAATCAATTCAGGGAAGCTGAATATTCTTCAAAGCTGAAAAGGGCTTCACAACAGCAAAACAATAAATTTAATAACATCATTTACAAAGAAGGGGATATGGTATTTTACCAAGATAAAATGAAAAAAGCCTGGTGTGGTCCAGTAAAGGTTTTCACACACAGAGGAGAGATGTTTACATTTGGGCGAATGGCGATTTAAAGAAAGTAGCCAGTTGCAAAGTACAACTTTGCTCTCAAAGAAATATTCCTTCGGAAATTTCAAGAGAAGTAACACGAAGCAAAAGCAGTGGATTCTACTCCAAAAATGGCAGGAGAAGAGAAAATATCAGTGGATCCTCCAGCCAGTAATCTAAGAATGAAGACAAGATCTCAAGATAATAAATAGGAGGACTGAGAAGGATTTCATTGGAGCATTCTGGTTGACTTCAGAAAAACCGAGTGTTTTTATGAGGAAATAACAAGTTTATGTAGTGGAATTGCCTGTTAAATATCACAAGATGCCAGAAGTGTTAGAAGCAAAGAAGAAAGAATATGAAAATTTGTTACATTTTGACACTTTTGAAGAAGTGGAAGATGTAGGGCAAGAAAAGTATAGGCAGCAGATGGGTGATCACGAAAAGGAGAAGCATGACGGACAAAAAACTGATTACAAAGGGAGAATTGGTCGCCAAGGGGTTTCATGAAAAGAAAGCCCCAAGCTGATTCAACCAACAGCTATGCGTGAAAGCATGAAAGTCTTCTTGTCCTTGGCTGCAAAGGGAGAATTTTGAGCTTCAGTCTGTTGACATCAAAGCAGCATTTTTACAGTCAAACACACTTAACAGGAATGTATTTGTAGAACCTCCAAAGGATTTAAAAAAAGAAAACATTATTTGGAAACTCAGAAACCATTATATGGATTGGATGATGCCAGTAGAAAATTTGGCTGAAAGTTCAGCAGATTTTCAAGGAAGAAGGTCTGAAGACCGTGAGTGGAGATGAGGCATACACTATCAGCAGAGTGAAGGAAATCTGATTGGTATGATACTTACTCATGTAGATGATTTTTCGATAGCTGGTACAAAAGGATTTGTAAAGAAAGTAACAGACTTGTGTAAAGAAAATTACAAGTTTCAAATGATAGAAAAGAATAAATTTCGGTTCACAGGGATAGATATCATCAAAACAGAAAACTGGAATAACAATCTCAATGGATGATTATGCGAGGAGTCTTGAGAAAGTGGAAGATATCAGGAAAGGAAAAGCTAGTGAACTTTTGACTAGTCAGGAACTGAAAGTATTTTGCAAGTATGTAGGAAAGTTTAGCTGGTTAGCAGCTAATACAAGACCTGAACTTTCTATCACAGCATTGCAGATGTCCAAGAAAAATAGTAGTGCTACATTGAAAGATCTTAAAAAGATATTTTGTGATTGATAAGATAAATGAGAGACCAAATAAAGTAGAATTTACAAGAGTTGATAAAAAACAAAAGAATATTTGAAGATATATGGATTTACAGATGCTTCTTTAATACACATGAGAGAAGCATAAGTGGGAACTCTGATTTTACTAGGAAGTAATAGAAATGGACGTGTGGTCCCTATTTACTGGAAGTCAAGACTATCCAGAAGGTATGTCATTCTGCAAAGGCGGTCTGAAACCAGAAGTATGACTAAGATTATTTGATAACAGTCAGTTTTTTGCGAGTCAGATTGAACAGTTATTATTTTGGTCAGTATGGAAAGAAAATTCCAATCAAATTGTTCACAGATTCAATACCCATGCTAGAATCTGCTGGGAGTACCAAGCAGGTTGAGGAAAGGCTTCTCAGGAACAGCATACAGGAGATGAAGGACATGTTGACTGAGGGCTGTATTGAGTCTTTCAGTTGGCTGGATGGACAGAAAGACATGATTGCAGATGTTCTAACAAAAGAATGCAAATGGAATGAAGATCTTGAAATGATAATGCAGGAAAATAAATTTAAGTTTGCAAGTAACGAGGATAATCTTGTGAAATACAAAGATGGAGAGATCATGTTAATTAACAAGACTGAAAAGCAGGGAAAGGAGTAGTAACACTTTTACTGCTTAGATCATACCTGCATTAGCTATTCAGAATTGGTTTTGCCTGATGTCTGGTGCAGTACTAATTATGTAATAATGTCATAACATGTCTTTGTGAAGTATCTTTATGTTATGCCTGTTTGAGTACCAGACTTTGCTTTTGAATATTAATTTGTAATATTCTTTAGTAAGTTTTTATATAGAGGAAAATAGTTTTTTTTTTTTTTTTTTTTTTATAGAGCACTATTCAGATTTTGGATAAAATGTAAATACATACCTATGTTATCTGACACAAGATATATTTGTAAAAAAAAAAACAAAAAAAAATATAATAATAATTAAAAAAAAATACCCCCGGAAATATATATACCTTACATTTATATTTATGATAGAACAAGAGAGTATAACTGGCTGTTATTAGTAAATGTAACAAAGGGCTTGTTTAAAGTACAGAGCAGTTTTATAAATATGTTGTTATATTGGGTTGGTGATCATTTACCAAAGAGCAGTTAACATTTACCTCTGGATACGTAAATACTTATCTCGCCAGTCTGTATATAGCTATTGGATTAAGAGGATTACTGTAGCTTCGGTTGAAGACAAATAAGAGATTTAAGAACATCGGTATTATCTCTGATTATTCCACCAAGTACAATTGGGATGTAACACCATGTACCTCAAAACACTAATTTCAGGCATGAATCAAATACCAATATTAATTGGAAAAATATTTTATTTGAACACTTATCTATTTACAAAAGGAATAAAAAAACAAGGATACATGTAGGTACAATTGGCTTTATCTTGAAAGGTTTCAGTGGGATCCCTGTGACTGATGCAAGGTGCTGCCAACTTGTCAATGTTTGGCTTGAAAGCTGTCAGAGAGAGACGTAAATCGCCTCGTTTTTTCTATGTCAAGGAGGGCGATTTCGTGTCTTTGACAGCAGTACATCACCCGACTGAAACCAGTCTCAACCAAGTAAGACGTGGGAAAGGCAAGTAAGAGCAACTTCACATCTTTCCAGAGTATTGGGTACTTCTTATACACATCTTGATTCATCCACAGCTTCTGGTGTCCTCCACGCTTGAACCTTGCTTGAGCTGTTGTGTTATTCTGAAGTTCATGAGACTTTCTTGTAGGGTGACATCAACTTCAGATACATCAGCAATGAAGGGATCCACAAACCAGTGTGGCACAGTCATTTGGAGTAGGTCAGAGAAGCGAGTGTCCATATCATTATGCAACTGCTTCAGATGGTCAACATACACTGCTAGGTCATCATCAAGCAGATCGGTGGATATAACTGCTAAGGAAGGAAACTGTGCAAACTCTCGTCTTCCTTTAAGGTTCAACCAGAACAGCTTGAGTTTCCCTTTAAATGTAGTAATTGCCTCCTTGCAGGAAAACATGGTGGAGTTATTTCCTTGAAGCTCTTTGTTCAGAACATTTAGCTTTTCAAATATGTCAGACAGGTAGAAGATGTCACTCTTTGCATCAACAAGTTTTCTGTCCAAGTTCTGTCCCACTAAAGAAAGAGATAACACTGTCCCAAAGTGCAACAAAACGGTTCAGGCAATTACCTTTAGAAAGCCACCTGACTTCTGTGCAACAACAACGTTTTTCAAATTCTTCATTGTTCTTTTCGCATAATTGCTGAAAGAGGCGATCTTTCAGTGCACTACTTTTTTATCAAGTTGACAGCCTTGACAACATGCCCAAGTGCTTCATGAAGACGTCCTGCTAGGTTTTTGGCAACCAGGTGCTGCCGGTGAACAACACAGTGCACAAACGACATTAGGAACAGCTTTTTTTAAGTAAGCACTGATCCCCGATACCTTCCTATCTAGCAGCAGCGCCATCTGTTGCACAAGCCACAATGTTCTTGAGTGGAATGTTGTTCTCCTCAAAATAGACCTCAAGTTTTTTTTGAAGATGGATTCTCCTTTAGTGTCAGTCCTTAATTTCAATGCGAAAAGCATTTCTTGACATATTTCATCTACATCAAGAAACCTCACAAATGCCATCAAAAGAGCAGAATTATCAGGTAAAGTTGATTCGTCGAGTTGAAGCGAGAAATCATTCACCTGCAGTTTTGAGATTAATTGGTTTTCAACATCAGCTGCCATCTCATCAATACGGCGCGATACTGAGGAGTTGCTCAGAGGAATAACACTAGTTACCTCTTGTGGACTCTGATTCATGACTGTTGAAAGCACTACAGCCACTGCCGGCATGATCATAGATTCACCGATAGTATGAGGCTTACCTGCTTTTGCAATCAAATTT
>NC_061098.1:58541470-58573970 GCF_015104395.2 Macrobrachium nipponense | reverse complement strand
TTTTAATCACATCGTCAAAAAATCTGCGGGCTACAGACACTTAAAGCCCTTGGGAACATCCCAGAAAAAAACAGAGAATTTAACATTTTGATGGTGATTGGAGTAGTAATGAACAAAAGAGGCAATGTTAGTTGATTTCCGAAAGACTGATAATTTGACATTTCTATCATTTCTATGGACAGTTACATCAAGGAAATTCAAATTACTATTTCTTTCTTCCTCTACAGTAAATTTTATAGAAGGGACTAAATTATTGAGATTATTAAGGAATTCCTAGAGATTTTCGTGAACTGTCCAAAAACAGAAAATATCATCCACATGCCTAAACCACATAATTTTGGGGGGCAAAATTCTTGGTAAGAGTTTTGTCTCAAAAATTCCATGTAAATATTGCTAAGGACCGGAGGTAAGGGATTACCCATAGCCATGCCAAACTTTTGTACAAAAAATTCCTCATTAAAACAAAATTTACTATCTTTGATACATAACCTTATGAGACTAATGAGGTTTGCTACAGTTAAGGGAATATCATGACGTTCTAATTCATCCTTCAAATATTCAAGTAAATCATCCACAGGCACTTTTGTAAATAAAGAGACAACATCAAAACTAACCATATTAAAATCAAAATCCAAATCTAAACTATTCAATTTATTTATAAAATCAACACTGTTTTTAACATTCGTGTTAGAAATGTTTCCTACCAAAGGTGTAAGAATTTTTACAAGCTATTTAGATAAATTATACGTAACTGAGCATACTGAACTAATTATTGGTCTGTTAGGGTTATTGATTTTGTGTGTCTTAACTAAACCATACATATAAGGTTGGGAGGCGCATTGTGGTGTAAACTGTTTAATTAAATGGTCCAAGCCCTTCAAAATGGATTTAATTTGTTTATTAAAATGGGAGTTCACTGTCTGTGTAGGATCAGATCTCAGTTTCGTATAAGTATCAGTATCATTTAGCAATGTCATTATTTTACTTATATAGTAACTTTTATTAATTATTACCACAGCAGTAGATTTATCTGCTTTTGTCACTTTCACTGTTTCGTCTTCCTTAATTTTCTTATAAGCCTGGAGAAATCTTACAGGTACATTAGGGGGAGAATGCTTGCTCATAGCACCATACACAATAGCTTTACAAATATTGATATTCTCAGGGCATAGATTTTGATTAAATTTTTTCAAATAACAAAAGGATTTTGAAATGTCGACACAGTCTAGGTTACCGTTAGACACACCAAAGCTTAACCCATATCCCAAAGCCGCTGTCGTAGCACTATCCACTGGTTTGTCTGATAAAGTCCACGTTGGCATGCTTAGTCCAGTCGCTTTCAGCAGTAAGATTCTTCAGCTTGACTTGAAACTTCCTTTCAAGACGGTTGCAGCACTTCCTCAATTTTCCGTAGCAATAATCCAGCATCTGATTCTTCCAATCCACAGGAACCGTCTGATTAAAGCCAAACCGTCTGCTTCTTAGGGTACGAAACGCATCATCTACTTCCACTTTTGTGATGTCGATGTGTTTCTGAAGTATGATGCGTTGAAACTCGTCGAAAGGTCGCTCTGCTAGACGAAGAATTCTCACTGGTAAAATCGACTTGGGCATTACTTGCTCGTTCATACACTTCCGTAGAAAGTTAAGTCGAAGTTTCAGTTTGTGAGCGATGATAAAAGCATTACAAAAGGATGTCACGAATATATATATATATATATATATATATATATATATATATATATATATATATATATATATATATATATATATATATATATATATATATATATATATACATATACATTATTTACGTTCAGTGGTAATTAGGTTCCAGCTTCTTTTATGACTTAAGTGTATCCTGGTTGGAAGCAGTTTGTTCTTTCAATTGAAAGACCTGGGTTCGATCATGATGTGAGACAGAAACTTATTTCTGCTTCACACGTGATAGTAAGAGAGAGAGAGAGAGAGAGAGAGAGAGAGAGAGAGAGAGAGAGAGAGAGAGAGAGTTTTCATCCTTTGACCTAAAGACTAATTAAAGCCACGAAGGATACCAAAAGATGAAGAAAATGAGGCTGCGTGCCACCCTTTCTAATAGACACTAAATAAACAACATTTCGGTTTAAAGTTGCTAAACGAATCATAGTAGGATAAATAAGACTTTGATTAATAGAGGTCCGAGAAATAAAAGAGGGATATTGCGTCCTAGACATTAATACTTTAAATTTGATAGCGGTTGCCTAACTCGTTCGTTCTAAGGAGACTGGGAGGCCATTTCGCAACCGGAAGTTAACATGTGGATCCTTTCGACGTTACCAAAAGGTCTTTCTTGTGTAGATTACCGAAGATCTCAATTTTCTTCAAATCATGAATAGACTCGGATTCGGAAAATTATAAATGCTCTTCCTGGGAAGATGACCCAGTCAGTACTTCTTCGGAAAATTATCCTGTCTTTATTTAATTTGTCTTTTTATGTTGTAAACAATTATAAATGTCCTTCCTAGGAAGATGACCCAGTACTTCTTCGGAAAATTATGGTGTCTTTATTTTTTTTTTTATGTTGTAAACACATGAGTTTTAAATGTGTTTGTGGTATTATTAGTCAATAAAGTCGAATTGATATATGATAAAAACTACAAAATAAATCAAGTACGCGGCAGACGAATGAAATACAGACAAAGCGGCTACTTTTTAATAAATTACTCTTTTACAGATTACGACGTTTTCTTGCTAATAGAAGCAAACTGCACGGCAGAGAGAGAGAGAGGAGAGAGAGAGAGAGAGAGAGAGAGAGAGAGAGAGAGAGAGAGAGAGAGAGAGAGAGCGCTATTTTGGGAGGAGAAAAATCCATTTCTTGAGTGCAGAGGAAATTGAACTCCTGTGTTTCAACGGCCCATAATTCGCTCTCTCAGTGTTTACCAAATTCTGCGTTTCCAAATTAAAACAGCTCAAACTTATGGCAGGCCTGAAATGTACTTTCTTTAAATATATATATATATATATAGATATATATAATATATACTTATTATATATTATATATAACTTATAATATATATTAATATATATATATTATCTTATATATATATATTATATAATATAATAAATATATATAATATATACATATATATATATATATATATATATATATATATATATATATATATTATATATATATATATATATATATATTATATATATATATAGACAATTTCTCTTTAAACACCTTAATTGCATGTTAGAGGAAGATTTTATCTATAATATCTCGATCCCACGCACCCTTTGAGGTATTCATTGTGTTTTTTTTTCTTTAATCAAAGCTGATTCTACCATGTGGCTTTTGAACTGACAATTGCTTCTTTAAATTATACGTGACTACTTCCAGTTTATTCTGTTGTTATTTATGTGGTTGAAAATAGCTGAGCTCTGTTGTCTATATTGAACTGAATGTTTATATTCTATTAATCTCTAGGGGAGTGATTTTCCTGTGAAGCCAATGTAAATTTGATCGCCGTCAAGGCAAGGGATTTCATATACTCCCTTGTCTTTGGGGATTGGCTTTTATTGGATGTTAATCAAGCTATTTTGGTAGGTTGAAGCAAAAGGGTTAGAGTGTCTAGCAGGTGTGGATATTAATTTTCATTTTAGTATTAGGTATCTCTTTGGTCTCTTTTTTTTACTTTTCCATAAGTTGTATTTCAGCAGAGATCTTTTACATTCATTCTTGCTGCCGAGATCAACCCATTTTCCAGTAATTGTGCCTCGCTGTGGAACTTCTCAGTTCCTGAGATTCTTTATCTCTCACACCATTGGAATGTGGAACAGCCTCCCGGAGAAGATCGTGCAATTGGAACTTCAGAAGTTCAAGCAAAGATACAGTGCATTACTACTCTAATACCTTTTTTCTTATATTTTAATACATTTTTGTCTATTTATTAATCTTTTTTTTTTATTAAGTGGCATCTCTTTTTTTATGTATTTCCATTTATCTCCTCTTACTACTTCCTAATGAACACCATATTCATTGGAAGCTTGAATTTCAAGTCATTTGTCCCTGTGGGCTTATTCCATGTGAATAGGTTTCATCTTCTCAATAATAATAATAATAATAATAATAATAATAATAATAATAATAATAATAATAATAATAATAATAATAATAATAATTTAATTGTATATGTATGCAATTAACAATGATATCAAGAAATTAAGATCTCATGATATTATTAGTCATTGTACCGAGATGGGAACAAAAAAACTTATTTATTCTTCTTATAAACCGACAGGATTATAACGCAAATTCTCTCTCTCTCTCTCTCTCTCTCTCTCTCTCTCTCTCTCTCTCTCTCTCTCTCTCTCTCTCTCTTTCTGAGTCATCTCTGAAGAACTTTGAAGCATAAAAGCACACTCTTCTCAATGTCTAAATGGGCGAGTCATCAGCCACCCATCTACCAACCAGTAAAGTTATTTATAGCACCTGTCTTTGACGAGAATAAGTATATTTGAGTCGAAGTGAATTCTGTATATCTCTTGAAACCTGAGCAGACAAGTCACCGGCTATCAATATGGCAAGACAAAAAGGCATGTCTACATCTAGATTAATGTTGGTGAACTTATCATACACAATCTTCTTTGAGTGTAAGTTTTCCGAGAGGAAGCATGCATTCAATGCGAATAGTCTTTTGTTGCTTGAAATTTAAATGTATAAAAATGTCATGCGTAAAGTGAATAGCATACTACTATCCAACTGGTATACTTCTCGGCACCTCCCGCCCGCCTGGTCTTCCTCTCCTCCAATTACGAAGGCACAACTTGAGCCAGATTTGGTTATTTTACGTCATTCCACTTCGGCAGACGTCCCATCATAGATATGACATTCCTTTCTCATGGTCAGGTTATCCTGCAGCAACGATCTTGTCGCATATTTGTATTTTCCAGCAAACTATTCGGCCTCATCATCAAAGACCTTGATCTGAAGAGTCTAATCATTTTCATGAACTTTCATTCTCATATCAAAACCACTCTAAATACTTCAGATGATTGGTATGGAAAGGAACATTCCTCATCCATCACTTAAAACTTTCCTCAATATTCCGGATATAATTCTAAACCCTCATTCAGGTAGTTGATTTGTGACGAAGCTTACTGTTTGTCAACTTGTAATTGGCAGTAACTTTTGCAAATAAAAATATATTATTATATATATATATATATATTTTTTTTTTTTGCTCTATCACAGTCCTCCAATTCGACTGGGTGGTATTTATAGTGTGGGGTTCCGGGTTGCATCCTACCTCCTTAGGAGTCTATCACTTTTCTTATTATTATTATTATTATTATTATTATTATTGTTATTATTATTATTATTAGTATTATTATTATTATTATTATTATTATTATTATTATTATTATTATTATTATTATATTAAAGGCGATATTCTTATCTGTTGAGGAACTGCATTCCAAATAATGTTCCATCTTCTTTCACCAATTCCTTTATTTTCACATCCACCACTTATTGCATTGAATTTTTTCATTTTTATTTTCTTGTTCTTTCTTATGACCACCATTCCTCCCCACTTTCCTTATGGCTCAGTCACTGAATTTTACAAACTCCCGAATCTCCCCTTCCCATTTCGAACCTCCCACAACTCCTTATCCAATTTACTCCTTATAAAGCAATGGCACATCGGTCTGATCAAAAGTACTAATTTGCTTTCTTCATCTTTTTTCAACTATATTCTCAGCTCTTTCTCTCCAACTTGAATTTACGTGTATTTTGAACAAAAGATGTTTCAAGTATGCCACCTGTTAAATGCTAACATACCGTAGTGCATTCTTTACACAATTATCACATTTTTCGTGAGGGATTTACTTTGATTACACAAAGAGGCCCACACACCTAAACAGAACATTAACTGTTTATAATCTGTTTATAATTAGCTTCGCATCCCCTGAAAATGCATTTGAAATGTTTACTTTGCAGATGACATCTTCGGCTTTCACCTCGTGCAATCTTTTGACGGTTTTATGCACTACTGACCGGAAACAGCTCTAAATGCTAAACCTCGTCATCCGCAGTTTTTACTTTTCTTTTTATTATATTAGCCATATTTAATGATCTGATTATGCTATAAAATTTTTCACTGGAATCATCTGTCATACAATGATACGTGCTGTTGGATTGGCGTATTTCTGAAGAAAAAAAAAAATCATTCACCGGAACAATAATTTTTTATTTACATTTGCCAACTGATGAGATTTTGCCTTTGTTTTGACGATACGGGAAACTGGAATTATACCGAATAGTCATGACCAACGATATCAGTTTACGCCTCTTGTCATTTCAAATAGTACTTTCTGTAGGTTAGCTTTACTTATTTGAAAAACGAGTGTAATAGGCACCGAAAGAGCGCAAAAGGAGTATTAATTATTGCCTTAATAAAGACAGAAAGTAATGTATCTTATTTATTCCTATTTTCCCCATTTTTACGTTGGTTTCTTGTACATAATGTGTTACCTCTAAACGATATAATCTTTAGGCCGGAAAATAAGAAGTGTCTAAGCATTAAATGAAATATCAGATACGAATATCAACAGGTTTTAATGTTAGCATCACCTGGAATTAACAGCCGTATAATATGAAGCTTTCTTATTTGGAACATTTCACTCACTTTCAGGTATTACATCTTAACCTAGAGTTAATTTGCTCCGTGCTAAATCGTATGAATATTGCAAACAACCGCTGAAACTCAGCGGTGGAAACAAATAACCTCACACGGATCTGGGATGCGATCAAAGGAGTGCAGGGATCGATAGACAATCGCACAGATAGCCACCTGACTACTACGAATGCGGCATCCAGTTTTTCCTCGCCTCCCAGCAACACGGAAGTGCCCCGTTCCGAGGGGACTGTTGATCCCCCAACCTCTTCTCCCTCCCCAGTGCCTCCGGTGGAAGATATATCTCCGGTGATGATTACTAGCCCTCGTACTCCTCCCCACCCTATCTCTCCCCCCCAACCCCCCATGGTAGATGCAGATGAAACTGATCATGAGGGGTCTGGCGGCTGGCAGATACAAACAAGCAGAAAGAAGAGAAGAACCTCCCGTTTGGCCGCTGGACCGGAGCCCAACATTCGTGTTTCACCTCGCCCGACACCTGAGAAGAGATGTCACGTAGTAATTCACAATCTGCGCTCATCGGTGACGCTAGATGCCATAGTGGAGAGAGTCAAGTTTCTCACTGGCTCTGACCCACTCATCTCTCACGAACTCCCATGCAGGATTAAACATAAAGTGGCTTACAGGATTACCTGCCTATTTCAACACCTCGACGTTCTTAAAGGCGAGAATTTCGGTCCTAATATATTAGTTTCAAGTTACAAACTAATCCGGGATCAACCACCCCCAGGGGAACTTACTGACACTCCAACCAGGGTAATTTCCAACGCAAGTGCCAGTCAACCCCCCACGGCGAGTGACTGCCCACTCCCCCTGGCAAAACCCCCATCCACCCAAATGATCAGCGCATTCATCTCCCATCTTCGTGATTAGCCATGGATACATTAAACATAATCTCTTGGAATATCTTTGGCCTCAAGCGGAACATTCCTCTACTAAACATGTTCTGCAAAAACTTCAAAGGCATCATTGCATTGCAAGAAACGCTCCTCTGGCCACATGACCTTGCCATATGCAATTCAATTCATGAAGACTTCAGAATCTTCTCGACTTCATCGATGCAAGTTACAGATCAAATCCTAGCCGGTCGCCCGAAAGGAGGACTTTCTTTCCTGTGGCACAAATCGTTAGACAATACGATAAAGGTGATGACCTACAGGAGTGACAGATTGCTGGGGCTTCAAGTGACAGTAGGGAACCCTAAAATCATAATTATTAATGTTTATTTGCCATGTGAAAATAATAATTTTGATCATTACTGCATGATCCTAGGGGAATTACACAGTATTATTCATGATTCTCCTGCTGATCATATTTGCATAATCAGGGACCTTAATTCTCACCCCACAAAACAATTTTATAATGAACTTACTCGCTTCTGTCAAAATCATGCTCTCCAAATTAGCGATGTAATGCTCCTTCCTCCCTCCTCCTATTCATATGTACATAATAGAGCGGACGCTATTACAACTTCCTGGCTGGACCACTGCATCACATCTCCACAACTTCACGATTCTATTATGACCTGCAATATTCGCTATGATCTTGCAACGGGCTACGATCACATCGCATTACAGGTGTCATTCAGTACCCCATCCCTCCCTACCATGAACCCCCTAATTGATCGCCCACCAGCGGTAAACTGGGATTTTAAAAACCAACAGAAAACCAGATACTTTAGGGCGACCACGGAAACCAGGTTGCGGTCAATAGTTCAACCGGCAGACGCCTTACTTTGTACTAACACAAATTGAAGAAATGACCACCACAAGAGGGATCTGAATGAATTCTATTCGAACATAATCTCCGCTTTGCTTGCATCGGGCAGGACTGCCTACAGATTTCGTCAAGGTAATTCTCGTAATATACCTGGATGGAATGACTTGGTTAAAGATCTGTATATATACTCACGAGAAATGTTTTTACTGTGGAGGCAAAATGGTAGCCCCAGGGAAGGGCACACTACATTGCTAATGAGACAGGCGAGAGCGCAGTTCAAACTTGCTCTTAAGCACTGCAGGTTAAATGAAAAAACAACTAAGAGCCGATGCAATGTCTAGAAACTTAGAATCTGGTGATTATCCTCGTCTTTGGAAAGATATCCAGTCTTTAAATCCCAAAACTAAAAAGCTATCACAGAGAGTAGGGGAAGCAGTCGGAGACGAAGCTATTGCAAGTATGTGGGGCGATCACTTCAACAATATCCTGAATTGCATAAATGATCAAGATTCCCGAAGGGATGTAGATAACCTCCTTACTGACAACATTCAATTTCATTTTGCAGACCGTATTACGCCAGGTAACATCAGCGATGCCATAAACAGCCTACCTAATAATAAATCGCCCGGCTGTGATGGTCTTCCTGCAGAGGCCTTCAAACTCTGCCATCCGATAATTTACATTTTGCTAGCTGCCCTATTCAATGCTTGCATAATTCACCGGTTTCTTCCAGACTCCCTACTCTTAGTTCACTTGATACCATTAATCAAAAACAAGCTAAAGGATGCCGCTGATCCTGGCAACTACCGGCCGATTGCAATCACAACGATCGCATTGAAGATACTTGAGTCTGTTCTTCTAGTGAGACTTCTCCCCTTTCTACACACCACTGACAACCAGTTCGGGTTTAAAGCAAACCACTCAACCGACACCTGCATCTACATACTGAAATAATTGCTGAACTACTACCTATCATCAGCCTCTCCTGTTTTCCTCTGTTTTGTAGATGTGATAAAAGCATTTGACAGAGTAAACTACCTGAAGCTCTTCCTGAAGCTGCATAAAAGGGGCACACCCCTGTATCTAATTGGCATTTTACATTGCTGGTTCTCCACACAGCAATTCTGTGTCAAATGGGGTAACATATTATCTTACACCTTCGGCTCCCTAAACGGGCTTCCGCAAGGGGGCATTCTCTCTCCATACCTGTTTAATATGTACACAAATGCCTTGAATGTCAAACTGAACTCGCTCCCAATCGGATGCACCGTCAATGAAACAACTATAAACAACCTCTGTTTCGCCGACGATATGGTTCTGATTTCCCCATCAGTGCAAGGTCTCCAACGACTCATCGACACCTGCCGCCAATATGCAGACGAATTTGATATAATCTACAACGAAAGCAAGACCCAATGCATGTCGCTGCTCCCGAGATCGCTTAAGCATATTGCAGAACCTCAAATTTTCCTCGGAAACCATCAGCTGGAATTTGTGCACGAATTTCCGTATTTGGGTCACATTATCACCGACGACTTAAAAGATACTGCAGACATTGAACAGAGGCGTCGTAAACTATGTGCAGCTGGCAACATGATTGCAAGGAGGTTTGCCTTCTGTCACCAAGACGTGAAACTACTGCTATTCCGCTCGTACTGCTACAGTATCTATGGGTGTTCCCTCTGGACGAACTATACCCGAGAGACCATGAGACACATCACTGTTGTGCACAATGACATTCTGAGACGCCTCACAAACACTCCCCGCTACCACTCCGCCACACAGATGTTCATGGAAAACCACCTGGACAATTTAAAAATCATTGTTAGGCGAACAATGTCCAGTCTGGTAACCCGAGTGAGAAACAGCAGCAACTCGCTCATACAAAGCATCCTAAGGAGTGAAGCAAGAAGAAGATCTAAATTGTGGGAAAGATGGGAAAAGGAGGCCTTTGTCCCCTAAAGGACTTAATCTCTGTACTGGCAAGATGTCATCAGCAGTTTTTGTCATTATTACATTTATTGCTGATATTTTAATTTTTCATTATTACTGTGATTACTATCAAGTTAAAGTTTTATTTACATTTAATTTATGTATTAAGCCCTCTGGACCTGACTACTGTAACCACCTAAGGTCTCTAGTTGAAATTTGAGTTATATAATATGTGCACCAACTGTTATTACTCTCAATGCATATTTTTTTTCTCACCAATATTATTACTTATTACCAGTATGATGATTACTAGCTTTTATGCTACCTCAGCTATTTTGTGGATATGTGCCGATTATTAATTTTCTTTTTCTATTTTATCATGTCTCATGTATCTAGATTGTGTATGTAACTGTCTGTATTTTGTATATTCAATGTATATGGCCCCGAGCCGAAATAAAGCATATTATTATTATTATTATTATTATTATTATTATTATTATTATTATTATTATTATTATTACATCCAAAAGTCTGCTGGAATATTCGCCAGATGTCCGTGGCA
Source organism: Macrobrachium nipponense (assembly GCF_015104395.2). NCBI lineage: Eukaryota > Metazoa > Arthropoda > Malacostraca > Decapoda > Palaemonidae > Macrobrachium > Macrobrachium nipponense. The sequence goes on along the minus strand of NC_061098.1, from coordinate 58,563,077 downwards.
AATGATTCTGGCCTTTGTTGAGGGGATGGATGTCATAGCTTCAACTAGTTATCTTCCACCGCAGCGGCGTTTGAGCATTATTGGATTTCAACATTGCCACAGTTGATGGAAAGCATAATTCGGGAGTGAACGTGATAAGCTTATTTGCCGAGGTGTGAGGGATGATATTATGTCCCTCTGTGGAAAAGATGCAGCGCAGTTTTCGCTAAAAGCTGTAGGAATTGGAGACGATTTTATGCCTCCAAAAATAAAGTCGGATTCCGTCATTGTTAGAAACTTGGCTTTAGGAAATAACCGGATGTAAATCAGCTTAAGGGTATTTTTCCTAAAAATTTCATTGCGAAAATAGCTTTGTAAGTATATTGCCGGCAAGAATGAGAACCTTGGTCTTGTTGAGATACAACGATAGACCTTGTCTTTGACCACAGAGGCACTTTCCATTCATAGTTACTTTTGGTGTAAGCTATTCTCAATTAGTAATCGTGAGTATAACAAAAAACACTTTTATGTAAGATAAATTTCTCGTTTATAAGTTTGTCTTTAAATATTTCCCATTGAAAAAACGAATATACTATGTCTTCTTATTATAATGAACGTTAACTTAAAAGTAAGATTTCAGTTACTGACATAATTAATAAAATATTAATTGAAAACATTCTCTTTAGGAAATACAATTGCAAAACTTCTTATCTACATATCCTGATTTTTATGTGACTTCTTTCATCGTCTGATTCATAAAGACGTCGACATTCATGGAAACATAAAATAAAAGTCTTTTTCTCAGATCCTTGATCACCTTTATCTGCCAAGACTAACTAGATTCGCTGAACAGCAGCACCAATATGCAGTAAATGTGCTTCGCTGTCGAACTTCTCGGTTCCAGAAGTCCTTTATGACTGACAACGTTGGACTCTGGAGCAACTTCCCTGAGGATGTCGTGCAATTGGGACTTCAGAAGTTCAACCGAAGATGCATTGTATTACTGCCTTAATATCAATCTCCTTGTTTTTTATTATATTTTTTATATATTTATTAGTGTATTAATTTGTTTTATTTTTTTCTAATGTTCGAAATCTCTTCTTTCTATATTTCCCTTTACCTCCTCTTACTTCTTCCTAATGAACACCATATTCCTTGGAGACTTGGATTTCATGTCAGTGACACCTGAATAATAATAACAATAATAATATAAATTTTGGTAAAAGACCCTCTTTAAGGCAAATTCTGTTAAAGAGAATGGCAGAATTCAGCGAGTTGATTTCATATATTGTTTTTTCTATTTTTCTTACTATTTGCTTCTCTGGCTCAGGGATGTTTCCGAGTAACTGGCCAATATTCATATTGGGAATTTCTAAAAATTGTAAAAATGTTGAAGGTGATCTTTTATTTTATTAAAACCTGTCAGGATCTCAGGTCCAGGTCAAGCAGGGGTCGTAATCGGTGCCGGTATTATTCTGTACGCGCATTTCGATTTCAGGCCGGGGTCGTCTTTGGTTTATAGCTGGTGGTGATGCTGGTATAGCTGGTATCACGTAACGTTTCGATCTCCTCGTACGTCATCTTTTTGACGAGTCGGTAGATGGACTGTAGCAGGAGAGTCTGCGTGATGGTATTCATAACGGCTCAGACCTGAAGCTGAGTTCTCATTGGTCGGGCCGGTCTTGGGTGGAGTCGAGGATCTCGCATAGATGATCACGGAGATTCTGTCGTGCGAGCCGTATAGTAGTGTGCCTGGGCATGGATGTCAGGAATTCTGTTTGTGGCGGGAGTCCTGTCGTCCTGTGGAGGCTCTTGATTATCTGGCATTGTCGGGGGTGTCGTTCGCTGCTCTCTAGACGGCGGTAGGGAGGAGAAACGTTTCCCGAGTGATGTTTAAATTTGGTTTCTCCTTTCCTATATCGAGGGCTTTCAGGAGGCGCACGTTGGGGATCTGTTGTCTGATCTACTATCTTGATATTAGGGATAGTATCATTTCTTTTTATTCATTTGTTGTGGACAGTCCAGGGATGGTTAAATATGGCTCCCTCTTGGCCGTGGCAAGAAATTCGCTTGGAGAAACGCATAGTCATTCCGACATATTTGCCGAGGCATCCTCGGACCAGGCATGTGTCTAGGTAGACCACACTCATCATCTTCAAGGTCTCCTGCGGAGGTGCCGAAGGGTTGTTTCTCGTCACCAGGCTGCTAGACTTCTTCGTTTTATAATATATTACGAGTCTGATCTTTTTGTCTGAGTCGGTGGGGCTGACGTTTTCCTCAATGATGTTTTTGAGGGCCTGCTCGTCCTCCTTGTATCCCCCGTGGAAGTTCCCCTTGTAGTAAAGCTTAATGGGTTCTGGAATGTCATATCCTTCCTTATCGAGTCATCAACAGCATGATTGGTGCATCAATTGTCGACGAGGACCTGTGCGGCGTGCTCCAACTCACTGTGTGTGTCATTCCAGGAGGACTCCTACTACAAACAGAGTTCCTGACATCCATCCCCAGGCACACTACTATACGGCTCGCACTACGCGCACTGAATAATGCCGGCACCGATTACGACCCCTGCTTGACCTGGACCTGAGATCCTGTTTTAATAAAATAAAAGATCACCTTCAGCATTTTTATAATTTTTAGAAATTCCCAATATGAATATTGCTCAGTTACTCAGAAACATCGCTGAGCTAGAGAAGCGAATTGTAAGAAAAATAGAAAAAACAAAATATAAAATCAAATCGCTTAATCTGCCATTATCTTTAACAGAATAATAATAATAATAATAATAATAATAATAATAATAATAATAATAATAAACTAATAATAATAATAATAAAATAATAAATAAACACCAAAACTTCCAGTAATAAGTGGTACACGCATCAACCTGAAGGAGTGATAGAACAAGATCAGGCAAAGATCCTCTGGGACCATGGTATCAGAACAGATAGGGTGATACGTGCAAATAGACCAAACGTAACGTTGATTGACAAAATCAAGAAGAGAGTATCACTCACTGATGTCGCAATACCATGGGGCACCAGAGTTGAATTGAAAGAAAGGGAAAAAATGGATAAGTATCAAGACCTGAAAATAGAAATAAGAAGGATATGGGATATGCCAATGGAAATTGTACCCATAATCATAAGAACACTAGGCATGGTCCCAAGTTCCCTGAAAATTAATCTGGAAAAACTAGAGGCTGAAGTAGCTCCAGGACTCATGCAGAAGAGTGTTCTCCTAGAAACAGCACTCATAGAAAGAAAAGTGATGGACTCCTAAGGAGGCAGGATGCAACTCGGAACCCCACACTATGAATACCACCCAGTCGAATTGGAGGATTGTGATAGTCAACTCCCTCAAAAAAAATTATATAGATAATTGCAATTTCAGCTGTTTATTGAAACAAATTAGTTATAAGATGCTGAAACAGAAAATGCTGTGTCACGAATAAACATAAGGAAATAAAAAAATACAGACATTGTTCTTCAAAATTTATGAAATGGACTTTTCAGGTAGACTGAGGCCAATGACGAGGATAAACTTGTTCAAGAGCGGCGATGCATCAAACAATATATCTCTCGGAAATATACGTATAATATGTATTACAGGTTGTACATGAATCGCGTTTTTTTCTGTCCCTAACATGACATCCGCTTATGTCAAAATCGATAAGCATAAGAATCTATTTTCTGTTTCTCCTCCATAGGTTTCCCAGTTATCTGGCATCTGCCATGGCTCCAAATATGTGAATATAATATATATATATATATATATCTATATCTATATCTATATCTATATCTATATCTATATCTATATCTATATCTATATCTATATCTATATCTATATCTATATCTATATCTATATCTATATCTATATCTATATCTATATATATATATATATATATATATATATATATATATATATATATTATATATATATATATATATTATATATGTGACAGAAAACGTTGGCGCAAGTAGTCCACAGCATATGAAAGGACAGGGTGACAAGGAGATAGCCGGTCATCAGGTGATAATACATTTATTGCCGACGCGTTTCGTAACACATAGTTACATCATCAAGGCTAAAAGAGAAACAACACAAATTAAAAACACATGAAACATAACTTTGGCTTTAAGAGTCTCAACAAATATACAAAAAACATACATAAAATGAAAGCAATTTAAAAAGCACCTGCTAGACTAAAAAGTTGAAGACTGAGTGATTCGGAGAGAAGGGAGAAGCAGCGAAGAAAGCCGGTTCAACCCAGATACAACTGTACAGAGGAGGTGTGTGAGTTCAACTTGGGCACCAACTGCTTAATAAACAACAACTCTAATATAAGCAGTTCGTGTAAACGGCTTGTTTGGCCCAAGACAGAGACATCAGTATAATTGATGGTGGTTTTAAAAATTTTTGCATGATTTCCTCTCTCTCTAATGTAAACTTGATATTAGGATGTAATTCATTGATGTACGAGAGAAATTGATCAGCATGGAAAGCTGATTTGAAAAGAACAAAGGTGTCATCGACAAACCGTTTATACACAAGAGGATAAAAACCAAGGGGGCAATTTTCCAACATGTCCTCCTCCAGGGAGCACATGAAAATGTTGGAAAACGTGGGACCGAGAGGTGATCCCATTGCCATTCCGTCAACCTGTTTATACAGATGATCATTAAAAATAAAGGCAGTGTCCAGCACTGCTAATTGCAACAATTTCTTAAAAAGACAACGATCATAGTTGAAATAAGTGTCATTAGGTTCAATAAAAATTTTATCTAAAATAACCTCGATTGTTTCTTCTACTGGGACATTTGTAAATAAAGATTCAACATCGTAACTGGTTATATATAAGTCAGAGTCTTGGCATAAAACAAATGATTTGAATTCTTCGGAGTTTTTCAAGGTATGTTGATTATAAGTAAATGGTTCTAGTAAAGGAACTAGGTATTTAGCTAGTTTGTAATTCGGAGCATGAATTGATGACAATATTGGTCTCATTGGGGTTCTTCTATGTGTGTTTTAGGTAGACCGTAAAGGACTCCAAACGATGTACCTGAACAATATAGGTCTTCATAAGTGTCTTTGCTAATGACATTCTTGGTATTAAGTTCTTTTAAAAATCTATTGATTTTGTCTTCAACTTTAAATATATGTTTACATTCAGGTTTACCAATTTTCTGAAACTTGCTTTCGTCCCTCAGAATAGACTCCATTTTATTAATATAACCTTCTTTGTTAAAGATGACAGTGCCCTTACCCTTATCAGGTTTAGTAATTATAAATTTTTCATTTTTTGCCAGATTTTTCAGAATATCTAAGTCAGTTTTCTTAAAGAAAGGTGTCCAATTAGTCGTCAATTTTCTAAATGCCTGTTGAGTAATATCCGATAGTTGCGACTGTAATTTACTAATATCAACATTAAAAGGCTGATTTTTTAACCTGTGAAATAATGATTCTAAAGGCAGACAAAACCTGTTGTAGTATGGTTTGTAACAAGGCATGCAGAAGTCCAATCCAAGAGATAACAAGAACTCTTCTCGTTTTGACAGTACATGAGAGGAAAGGTTAAACATTGCTCATGTATGTTAACTGAGGGGAATTTTTTTTATTGATAAGAAATACGTCGGCTCATGGACTCGAACCACGGAAACCAAGAATTCAGGACGTGCAGTGACTCACTTTAAGCCACAGGACCATCAAGGGAGGTGTAAGTTGATGCCGACTCTCACCTGTACATCCCTGTCGAGCTCAGGTATTTGTTATTAGAGTCAGTATCAACCCACCTAATTTCTGATTCAATATGTGGGTGTGTGTATTTTCTAATACACCTAATGCATTTACTAAGCAAAAAGTATATTATGATTCGAGCCCTTTCACATATCAATAAATTCTCATTTACTTACAATTACTAAGTATTTGTGTTGCCGAATACCCAAGAATCCGTTGCAACCCTTTCTCTCTGAAGGCTTCCAGAGGTCTGTACAGACATGGCCTTCTCCCGGTAGCCTTGGCACAGAGCCATCCATATGCCTGAAGCTATCATGGACTGCCAGATTATTTGATAACTTTTGGTTGTAACAGGAGGAATCAAGAATAATTCTTCCATAATTTTTTATTATGTCTCGAGCCACCATCTTTAAGCCCTTCCTATTGGTTATCAAACATCATTGTCTCATTTAAGGACAAGCAGGTAAAGCTCAGAGGCAACGCAATTATTCTTGATATTGTTTTTAGTTCTTCCATATTTTTTTTTTTATTAATTCTTGATTTACCATCTGTGGATCTTTCCTAATGGTTATCAAACATCATTGTATCACGAAAGGCGTAGCAGTAAAGCTGAGGTAACGCAATTATTCTTGACAATGCTTTCAGTTTTCAAGATGCAGTCTCAGTCTTCAGTAATCTTGGTAATATCATTAAGGAAAATAATTCCATTTCTGAAAGAAGGGAGAACGACTTGTGCGGTATGCCTTCATATTTAGCCCCCCCCCCCCCCCCCCCCCCCCCCCCACCACAAAAAAAAAAAAAAGCTTTTCGTTAACAAACGTAAATACCACAACGCAATAATGACTGTCTTAAACATCTACGTGAGTAAAAATCTCTGACATTCCCTGATTGATGTTCGCGTCGCATTGATGTTCAACATAGTAAGTCAGTTACTCCTCTGCTCAAATTCTTTATTCTTTGAGAAATCAATGACAGAATCAAGAGTTGTCTGTACAGCTATGAAATAAGACGTCGTTATAATCGTTTCATGAAAGAGCTATTCCTGTTTCTCTAAGAAGATTCTCTCTCTCTCTCTCTCTCTCTCTCTCTCTCTCTCTCTTCCATAATTAGAATATACATAGAAGTTATATTTTCCTTAAGCCATCACTACTTTAAAGACAGAGCTCGTTTCTTGCTTGGAAAATCCAAATATTAAATCCCTGAGGATTTAGAGATGAACAGGATTCCTGGATACAGCCTCAAGGAAGAGAGAGAGAGAGAGAGAGAGAGAGAGAGAAAGAGATAATTCTAGTTATTTTTGTATCTATGAAACTATTGATGAGCAGATTCTGTATATTAATGTCGAGGATTAATGAAAGACGATTTAACCCTGCAATTGTAATCATTGCTCAGACATTACTGAGAGAGAGAGAGAGAGAGAGAGAGAGAGAGAGAGAGAGGGAGAGAGAGAGAGAGCTTTAATCTCTTTATTTCGCAAAGGATTGAGGGTACTTATCTTTTTTCACTTACTTTCAGCGACGAAGAATTATAGCACAGAATCAACCGGCGATGTTGTTAGAGGTGATCTATCATTTCAACTATGCATCCTGACGCCTTCTATATTTGTCCATAATCATCATTCAGCTTTTTGTAACTAATATTTGTCTATTAGACATTTAATGGAAAAAATATGACTAATATATATACACATATATGTGTGTGCGTGCATGTATGCACACTTGTATCACAAATGTTCAATTTAGTCTACCTTCGAAATAACACCGAAGGGAATTATGGTTGTTGGTTATAGTAACCTGGTAGACTCGAACTACCAACAGCAACTGTCAAGAGAGGTAAAAACTGATACTAACTCTACCGTACATATGCCTGTGGCGTGCAGCTTTTTATTTGTACATGGAATCAGTATCAACCCACCCCCAGCATGACAGCTGATTTGTATGTTGGAATCACTACGGCAGAGTTGGTATTAACTTATATCTCTCTAAGACAGCCTATTGGTATGAAACTTCGTCAATGAAGTCAGAGGTAGCAAAGTCTAAAGAGATAAGAAGTCGGCTGGTGTGCAGATTATAATTTTAAGGTCGAGATCTGTCTTCTTCTTTCCAACCGTTATCCCTATATTGAGGGGTCGGTTTCCTTATGTGCCTTCTCCACTGCCTTCTATCAAAGGCATCATCCTCCAACAGACTTCTTCTTCCCATATCTTCCTTCACCTTATATTACCATCGAATTCTCTGCCTCCCTCTTGAACTTCTTCCTCTCCACTCCCTCCTTGTCATCCAGCCTGAACACATGTCCATACCATCTCAATCATGACTCTTATCAGCTCTGTAATCTTTTCTAAGCCTCCCCTTCTGCTTACTTCGTCCTTTCCCAATCTCTCAAGCAGCAATATTCCCTTCATCCACCTCAGCATTCTCATCTCTGTTCTCTCAAGCTTTACTTCTTCTTATCTTCTTAGAGCCCATGTTTCTGTCCCATACATTAACACTGGTGTTATCACTGTATTATATATCTTGACTTTTAGCTTTTTCTTACCACATACCACCAGCTACCTCTCTCCACTTCCCCCATGCAGCTTTTATCCTACTGTCAACTTCAGCCTCACATCCTCCCTCTTGGCAGCCTCACATCCTCCCGCTTGGCTTTAAGTAGATCCTAAGTATTTAAACTTTTCTGCCTGTTTTATAATCGAGCCTCCTCTTTCTTGTATTACTATTCTGTCTCTATCTTCCTTACTGCTCAGCAAAACCTCTGTTTTATTTAAATTCACCTTTAAGCCACCCCTCTCTAAAGATTCCTGCCACTCTCCAACCCTTCTCTGTAGGTCCTGCTCATTTTCAGCAGTAATCACCAGATCATCGGTATTCAACAATTCTCACAGCTGTCCATTCCTGATCGCTTCACTCAACCATGACAAGCACTAACAAAAATGGTCTTAACTTAATGCTGACCCCGGGTGTAATAAAACACTAACTTCAAAGTTTTTTGTTTCCCCAACTGCTGCCATCACTTTTGTGCACGTTCTTTTATATTTCATCTCAACCAGCCTAAGCAACTTTTCAGGGACTTTTCTTTTCCTTAAACACCAAAACATCACTTCTCTTGGGATTCTATCATATTCTTTCTCTAGGTCTATGAATGCACAGTTGAGCTCCAGGTTTCCCTCTAGCCTCTTTTCCTGTAGCTGTCTTACCATGAAGATGGCCTCCACCGTCCCTCTTTCTCTCATGAATCCATACTGCTGTTTCCCAATTGTTAAAATCTCTTAATCTCTCATCCAGTACTCTCTCTAAAACTTTCAATCCATGCTCTGTTAGTTTAATTCCCCTGTAGTTATCACAATCCTTGACATATCCCTTCTGCTTGTACATATATACTGTTAGACTCTCCTCCCAATCCCTTGGCATGTCTTCCTTTTCACATATAGCTTTTGATAAATCCAGCATCCATTCTCCCCCTCTGCACCTAGTAATTTGAGCATTTTAATTTGGAACTCTGATGGACCTGGTGAATTACCATTCTTCATTTTCCTTAATGCCTTCTTCCCTTCTGCATCCTGTATCTCCCTCATTGGTCCCTCCACCCTCTCTCTCATTTTCAGTATTTAACAGTTGTTCAAAATACTCTCGCCATCTCTTCTTAATGTCTTCCTCCCTATACAATATATTTCCATCACTGTCCTTGATGACACCCAATCTACCCACATCCTGTCTCTGCCTTTTCCCCAAGTTTGAAAGCTTGTAAATATCTTTTTCTCCTTTTCTTGTTCCTAGTCTTTCATTCAACTGCTCTGCTGCCCTTCCCAATGCCATGCCTACTGTCCTTCCTCTTCTCTGTACCTTTCTTCTGCGCCCTGTGGATGCCTTACGTTTCAGTCGTTAAATGTTTTTGATCTTCTTTTGATTGATTCTTGCACCTCTCCATTCCACCACCACTTTTCTCCTCTCGACACTTCATATCCGCTGGTTCTCCCCACCAGTTCCTTTGCTTCTTCCACACACATTTCTCTCATGTCTGCCCAGATATTTTCCACTCTATTACCCTGTCCAAATTCTATGTTCCCCCTTTCCAGACGTCTCTCTCTCACAGTCCTCCTAAATTGCTCCCCCTTTCCTCCTTTAATGTCCCAAAACTTAATTCTAGATATACTCTGTCTCTTCTTGTGTTTCCTACCTCATTTTAAAATCCATTACTACCAACCTATGCTGTTTAACACATGCTTCTCCCAAGATCACTATCCACTTTGTCACACTGCTTTTGTTGGCTTCTCTAACTAGGATGTAATCTATTTGGCTCTGCACTTCTTCACTTTCATAAGTTATCAAGTACTTATCTAACTTCTGAAACCATGTGTTCATACAAGCCAATTAATAAAATGAGCCATCTCTAATAAATAATCCAATAATTCCAAAGTCACGACCTCCGTGCAATTCCTCATACCCATCTCTTCTCTTTCCCACCCTGGCATTCATATCAGCTCCTATTATCAGTTACTCCTCATCATTCACTGTTCTAATGGCAGCCTCAAACTCTTGTCTAAATATTTTTTCTCTTGCTCTTGGCCACCCATCTAAGGAGCGTATGCTGATATTATATTTAATACCTTGTCCCCTATAATTATTGTAATCTTTGAAAGCCTATCATTTACTCTCTTTACTTCTACCACTTTTCCTTCCAGTTGTTACTATAATTCCAACTCAATTTCTTCCCACTCGTGACCTGCGGTCAGTGACGTCAGCTAAACCATATCAAAGCTTGTATCCATACACCAATTCAGTAAATATTACTCATGGACTATGTACTCGTGTCCAAGACCCACCAACTATATTTGTCCAGGGATACCGTTTTCTTTCTATTACTAAGTTGCTCTTCCTACCAAAATGCCCAACAGCTATCCAGTTTTAGGATGTGCTAATACAAAAATGAAAACCAAACGTTCAAACATCGAGTATTTCAATTTTCCATTGAGATAGAGAGATGGAGAGAGAGAGAGAGAGACGAGAGAGAGCAGGAAAAGAGAGAGAGAGAGAGAGAGAGAGAGAGAGAGAGAGAGAAAATCATAGACGAGAAAAAAATTTATCTGCTTAGAAATGGATAATGAATGAATAAAAAACGTAAATACGCAAGGGTTCCTTTGAGGGGATGGCGTGGATGACGTCATGCGCAGAAGCGGCCTGAATGGTACCCCTGTCCCGCCGACTTTATAGTATGTAGTAGATCTTGAAAGTTAGTTGCTGTTGGTGGTACGAGTCCATCACTTATATTTCACCTTCGTTATTATATCCGAGGTAAAGCTTACTTGTGGATAAAAATTTCATGGTGATATGAAAAAAATTATATATATTTATATATATATATATATATATATATATATATATATATATAGTATATATATATATTATATTTATATATATATTTATATATATATATATATATATCATATATAGTATATATATATATATATATATATATATATATATATATATTATATATATATATATATATATATCTATATATATATATATATATATATATATATATATATATATATATATATATATATATATATATATATATATATAATATATACTATATATATATATATATCTATATATATATATATATATATATATATATATATATAATATATATATATATAATATATATATATTATATATTAGTATATATATATATATATATATATATATATATATATATATATATAAATTCGAACATCTCTAATTGTCTAAATTTTATTGTGCCTAACGAAAGAGACAGGTGGACAGGGTGGATATTGTAGCTTTCTCACCAAGCAAAAGGCCCCTTTCATTTTCCAGAAAGGGTGGAGATAATGGGATAGAAAACAGAAGCGAAAAGATAAACTCAGGCGTCGTCCCTTCAGTGAGAAAATGGCAACGAAATATAAAGGTCTTTCGCGAATCAGAATTTCCTTTGTTCCTGACACCTGCAGAAGAGGAGAAATGAAAGGACAGTCAATCTTTGTAGATTCAGGTCTCTAGGTTTCTCCGCACAATGAAACCAGACTCTCCGTCTCCTAAAACATCAACTCTCTGTGGCACGTAAAACACACACACACACACACACACACACACACACACACACACACACACACATATTTTTACCCTCATACATTTTGTAAAGGTTGTAATAATTTCCCTTACACAGAAGAGGAAACTCTTTTGGGAGTTTGTTTGTGAAAACTGTACTTTTATTGACCCAGTCTGAGAGCAGTCCAATATATCCTAGATTTCTTTTGATGGCAACTGAAATCACATCACTTTTCATCTAGTCTATGGCAATTTTTACGTCATTCTCTTAGGTCTCTACTCATGTAACAACGTAAGCCTGTCTGTAAATGCGTTTTAATTATGTCAGTATATTCATCTTCTCTATCCACTGATACTGGGAAAGTACTTAGAGTGAGAAAGTCTTGTCGGGTACCAAACTGATGTGAATTGATTTTGTTTTAATCATTGTAGGAACTGAGGACACTACAATCACATTGTGGTCATTCCTGTAAATCTGATGAAATACCTCACATAAATAAAATGCATCGCTTCATTGAATTCGCTTCTATCCCTTGTTTATTCTTAGGAGAAGAAGCTCGGAAATACCAAACCTTTTGGGAGATTAGTTACTGAAAGAAACGGGTAGCAATAACCAGCGATAACTAGCATTCATTTCTTTTTCAACCTCCTGCTGAAATCTGCTGTATGTACATTCGGGAATATAGGTAGGAAACGAACAGACTCCAGTTGATATTTAATTTAGTGTGTGTGTTTTTTTTTTTTAATTGACGAAAGCTAATAGATATTCAAATTTAATGATTTGGTAAAAAAGGGAAAAAAAGATACGGCTATTAAAGTAAGGTGTTTAATGAATTTTTAAGTGATTGTATATGTTCAATGCCACGTTGTGTTTTTTAATAACTTCTTTTTATTTTTGTAAGAAGGATTACTCAAGAAATTATGGCTGGATTTTTTATGGAAATTCTACCAAAAGACAGGTCTACTTAAAACAATAAAAAAGTGACGAAGTTTCTTCGGCGCAATCGAGTCTTCTGTACAGGGTATAAACAAGGCCACCGAAAATAGATCTATCTTTCGGTTGCTTCGGTATAATGCTGTATCAGCCTCTACCTATGATACTTTAACCACGGCCCGGTGGTGGCCTGTCCTTTATAGTTCCCAGTCGCACGATTATCGCTCACTTTAATATTGAATTAAATAAAAACTACTGAGGCTAGAGGGCTGCAATTTGGTATGCTTGATGACTGGAGGAGGCTGATCAACATACTTCAGTAGCTTTATCAGATCTGAGGACGGACAGAAAAAGTGCGCACGGACAGACAAATTTCCATCTCAATCGTTTTCCTTTACAGACGACTAAAAAGAAGAAAACAATTGAAAGATTGTGAGAGACTGACCTGTCACTTTTGGGGAGAGGAGGACTTTCTTGTTGGGGGGGGGGGGGGGGAGCGCTTCAGGTTTTGGAATATGTACATGTACAGCTGAGTCGAAATCATCTTATATTGCTCTTCAGAGCTTAGTGGATAAGTCACTCTCTACCTCTTATAAAGGCATAGGTTCGAATCCTGGCCATGGAAAATGTTTACGGTTGTTTACAGTTTTCCTACTCTACTGTAAGAGAGAGAGAGAGAGAGAGAGAGAGAGAGAGATCCGGTAATTTCTTGTACGAGGTACCAAAGGGAAGGCCGATTCCCCTGCTGCTCAAGAAAGAAAGCATTTTGCCTAAAAAGGTGGTTAGATATGTTTCTCCTGACGATGGGGATGGATTGCACCTTTACTACTTCGGTAGTGTCAGTATGCATATTACACTGACATGACTGCTGTCAGTTTTCATACGATCATAGTGTTTCTCGTCGTGATGCAGCCGCGGCATCCGCGGAGAATCCATTTCCTCTGGATCTTGAACACATCTTAAGTTCCTACTGAGATAACACGATTCGTTTCAATTCTCCACCATGAGATGAAGCATGTGTTGCATACCAAAGATAAATTCAGAGGAGGGGTATACATAACCGTCACTATTTCCTTACCCACTCCCCTCCCACCCAAACCCCCCCCCCTCCCCGCCACAAAAAAAGCAACTATTCAAAATCCGTGATCTCCATACTTTTCAAAATTTTACGGTGTTTAATAATTTTTGGAGCTTAATAGAAAATAATATTGGGGATTAATTGGAGTTTATTTAAACCTGTAATATTAGCCGTGACTGAGACATGACCTCCTTAAGAAGTTTCAGGAGGACAAGATGTACTATATATCATAAATTATATGGATTCTGTAAATCATGGTTCGAAGAAATTACCTGTAATGTTATTTCTATATATGTTAAGATTTAATTTAATGATTAATTATTCCCTATAGTTTTAATTTGTATATCAAACATCTACCACCTTTTTATCTTCATATCAATGACTTCAACTCAAAACGGTAGGTGAAAGATCTTACATATCGAAGATTGAATTCAAAGTAGAAAACGGTCGAAGCACTGATTCCTATTTGCTGTCTAAAAGAAGACATAAGTAGCACGAACAATATTCTCAGTTCTTAAGAACCTCAAGATTTCAAGGAAATATTTAAATATTGAAAGAATAGTTGAAAAAACAAAATTAATTGAATAATAACAATCACAGTTTTGAATTTAAGAAACCCACCATGATGACGAGGTGAGGAAGGACTGGATCAGCTGTTGAGTTACGTTTTTAATCTTTCAAAAAGGAATCCTCCATGATCGAGGTGCAGTTAGCAATCTTCCAGTGCACTCAACTGGGTAGCAAAAAATGCATAGAATACTTACAGATTTAAAAGATAAAACAGAGAGAGAGAGAGAGAGAGAGAGAGAGAGAGAGAGAGAGAGAGAGAGAGAGAGAGAGAACATCCTCCTTTTATGAATTTCATGTTTCAGCAGCAGTGCAGCTGTCTGCGGTATATTTACCGACTGAGATGTTTACCGAGTTTCTCTCTTAAGAACAAATTGAAAATATTTGCTCGGTTAAGTACTGATGATAGTGCGATATTTCATCTAAAGAGAATTTCACAAAGGTGGTACATCGTTATCATATTACGTTTCACACAGTTGCATCTGTTAAGGATGTATGCATGTGTGCATATGTGAATATACTTATTTCTTCTAAATTTACCTGCATATATACCTACGTCGTTCCGTGGTCTACAAGAAGAGAATCGTAGCATCGGAGAAAAGGCTTAGAAGATGAAACAATGGCTCACGTTCATTATGATATTTGGAGAATATATCTGGGCCATCTGGCATACTTGGTTGCATGCTGCCTCCTCTTCGTCATCCAAATGGGTAATATGGCACTCTGGAAGAGAGAGAGAGAGAGAGAGAGAGAGAGAGAGAGAGAGAGAGAGAGAGAGAGACGTTCATTACTTGCTGCAAACAGGGTGCATGTGTAGTGAAAATTTACGCCAGACTAGCTGAGAGGTTTGCCGCTTTTGTTAGTCGGAACCTGTGCGTATGTATATTTTGTAACTGCGACAAAATCTGGTTAAAAACGTCTCAACCACCCCTTCGTAATTTAAAGCTTTTTCCTTTGCTTATTTTTGGTGGTGAAAACAGAAATTATCTTCGCATAGTCAACCTTAAACAATTCATTTGACATCTAATTGGAAGTGACTTTATATAACTCATATGGCTAATGTAATATGCATGACTTTATTTGAACCGGCAAAGAAGGACGCCTACAACACTTTGATACTTCATTCCCTCATTATTTGAAGCATCTCGTTATCCATAAACCATTCTCCTTGTTATTCATGTGAAGTGAAATTAACCCCGAATTACGAATGACCAAATATTCCACGCGCCTCACTAGCGGCTTTGCCAATGGAATTTTCTTTAATTATCGGTAAAACCGAGGTATTAGTTTACCAGACCGCATACTGTGATGTTAATTATAATGCCAGGATATCCGTGGAATCCATTGTACTCACGTAACCCTGATTCCGCTATGCCATCGACGCATCTGGCTTCATGAATTTCATCGGGGCTCTGAAGCCTGTCTGCAGATATACATTTGCAGAGAGGTAGAATAACAGAAGACCCTGTTATACATATTTTTGTGGTCGGAGTGAAACTGAAAGCATTACGTAATCCATGAAGACATCAAGATTTGTATCTGTTATATGTATATAAATATAATATAATATATATATATCATATATATGAAATATATAGTATATTATAATTATAGTATATGATATATAATATAATACATATATATATAGATAATAAATAATATTATATAATATATATATATATTATATATATATATGATATGGATATATATATATATATAATCGCTAATTATCTATATATATCTCTCTCGTCTCTTATACATCTATCTATCTAAGAGCCGCAAGAGATTGACCCAAAAGCAAACAGTATAACAACTATTCAGACTGCTGACAATGAAATAAGGCAGTTACATGAAAATACTTCTATATTTAGCTGTGTTTAACAAAGAAACAATATGTTTTTCATACTAACACTGACAAAATATGACACTTTTTTAAAAATTTAAAATAAAGCATAATTCTTTTCCGTTATTGACAATAATACAATTTATTATATCTATCCTCACTTTTATTTTTGCTTTTATTGCGCTTAGAAAGCCAAGCAGGCAAAAAAGAAAAATGTTATTCTGCTCCTAGAATCGCAAGCAACCCTGAATTTCCTGCAGACGTTTTGAGTGACAGGTATTCGTTTACTGCGTGAATTTTTGAAACATATATTTAAGATATACCAAAATTTTCAAAATTTCAACCTCATGTCTAATTGATACATGGGATCTACCCCCAAGAGATGTGGAATAATCCTACTTTAAAACAAACCAGAATATATAAGCACATAGATGTGTCAAATTAAATTTACAAAATAAAATACAAAATATCTATTGAGCGGTCGAAAACCTAAGATGGTTAAAGAGATAAATTTAACAATAGAAAGGCTAAAAATTTATCAGTGTTCTGTAGCCACACAGTCACCAGCCATATAAAGAGTGTAACACGAACCACACACAGTCACCAGCCTTATACAATGTTCCACGAGGATCTCAATCACATGGAAGGTTGCAAGGAGGAGATTGTTTATTTCCAATCTTTCATCTTCATGGAACCAAATAATTTTTACAGAAGCATGACCTGGGTATTAGCCTGCATCACAGGCCTGGATTAGTAGATGTAAGTCGTTGATGACCTTGTGCTTGTATATAAGTCTGACATGTATGTGTGAAGATGGAGGCAGATGAACCACTTGAAACACTGGGGCAAAGAATCTCCTGTTTGGAGTACAAACACACACACACACACGCACACACACTTATATATATATATATTATATATATATATATATATATATATATATATATATATATATATATATATATATATATATATATATATATATACATACAAAATCTCACTTGACAGATTTTTTTATCTTAGAAATATGCCCTTCAGTTACTGGATACAGAAGAGATATATAAAAGCAACAGAAAAATTAAATTATTATTGTTTTTATCATAATTATTAAAGGAAAACAAAATTCCATAAAGTAACTTCAAGTGATTATTAACCTGCAAAGCAAACTTCCACTGAGTGCAATGACTACATATAAGAGGCAGTTCAAAATGAGTAAAGTTTCAGTTTGATGTCTATTGCCATACATAACAGGCTTAGCATAGCGTCATATATAGACTCTAGGTATATATATATATATATATATATATATATATATATATATATATATATATATATATATATATATATATATATATATATAGAGAGAGAGAGAGAGAGAGAGACGAGAGAGAGAGAGAGAGAGAGAGAGAGATGACTTTTTCATACGAATGACACTAACGATGATAAATCATCAATCTGATAGCCAGATTTTTTTTATATGAGATTCATTTGCATTAAAATATATGACTGTTCATGTAACTGATTTATAATGTTCATTTACTTTTCCCTTTATAGTTTGCATGATAGGGGCGGTAATTTTATCCTATCTACAATTCTGGGAAAGGATTGTAACATAGAGCAGTTATCTATCTTTATGAGGGAGGCTGGCCTCCTCAACAAAATCTAGATTATATAATAGAATATCTATGTAAGAGTTTATATATTTGAAATAATTTATTCATATAAATATATTTTTAGATGTTTTATATTAAATTAATTTTAGATTTAATTCTACTTTTTATCTAAATTTATTTCGGTGTCAATAACCGAAATGTTGTGACACCATTTTTAAACAGACATAATCAATCAATCAATCTATAGTTTGCAGTGTTTCTCTGAGAGACACTTACTGATATTATTATTAGATTTTATATGAAACTATATAAAGTTTTCGATCATTAGTCAACTGCCTTAATGTCTAATTTTGAGAAAACAGTGCATGTGTGTAAATTTTTAGAAAAACGATGAAAGCGAGTTTTAGTATCATTTATCAATTATTATTTTGGTTAATCAGGTCCCAACCAGGTCCATATTATAATAAGAATAAAAGTAGTATCACCTAAATTTAAATCCCCTGTTATCTATACGGTCACAAGATGGCGTCAGCCCTCAGTCATAAAAAATGAATTTATCATCTATCCTGTGATTGCTCGGGAAAATACATCGAGCGGGAGAACTCATTATTTTTATTCATTTATTTAATTATTATTTTCAACCCTCCAGCCCATTTCTCAACTTTCGCTCCTTTGGAATATCAGTGAGACTGCGAAAGGAATCTCCGGAGGCAACACTTGCTTCATGGAAGACGCCGTGGAAGAGTGAAAAGTATAACTTGCAAGATCTCTGGAGAACTCTTTTCTTTTCGTGGTATCTCGTTCTAGGAAGAGAGACACTTTTGATTCATACTTTTCATTTTTCGGGCAACTGAGTCGTAGAATAATGACACGGAATTATTCAAGAGTAAAAGCGAAGCTATTGATCAAAACCACAGTGGAGAAAAAATCTGCTGTCGTAGCCGTAAAAATCAATAATACTCAGCAAAATATAACAAAAGTCGTGAAACTTACAACATTCCAGAGTGCTGATCGAATATAACAGAAGTATTGTTTATTATTTTGAAACTATTTTCGTTTTGGAAGTTCACTAAAAACCCCGCTGAGATAAGAATCACGATTTCCGCGTAGAATTGCTTGAAAAATATGTTAGCTGCTCTTCAAAAGGCGGTTAAGAAAGTGAATGTAAGAATGTGAGTGTCATATAGGGGGCAACGGACTCTGTCGAGAAGAGACTGGAATATTCAGAAAGCGCCCTTGTGTGGTTTTGAAAAGCTTCCATATGTCAACAGGTGGGTCAACGAATATTCGGGGTCAACGAACGGAGACCACCGCCGACAGCTCGGGTCGAGGAAGCGATCACGGACTGGAGTGAGCAAGTTGACCCCGCGAATGGACAACTGGCTCGAGGGGGTGAGGGTACCGCCTGATCTTGACGTTACAGAGAACTGCAAACACGGAACTTTTGAGAACATTTGTGTGCGTGGATTTGTTCGCACATCAGGGCCCGTGTGAACGCAATATAACCCGATATGAAGTCGAATGTTATTCATTATATAGCAGAGATACCGGTTGGTGGTTCTTCTGAAGGTAGAGGTCAGATGTCTGTGTTATGGAGAGGCTCAAGTTACCCATTCTTTCAAAGGCAGGGCTATAAATCGACCTTGTAATACATATACAACCGTCTGAATAGAGGCTATATGTAAAATCATACTGTTAGTACTTGATATAATGCTGTTAAAATATTTACAGGCTACTGTCACATAGACAACACACACACACACACACACACACACACCCACACACAGACACACAAACACAAGTTATCACACCGGTCACATCCTGTTTTCATCTTCCTAATTCCTTCTGCATCTATTGTATCATTATAGGCCCCCCCACACCCCCCACCTAACCCCCATAAAAAAAAATCTATTAAACTTAATTCCTCTTCGCATTTGTCTATGTCTAATTGTATTTGCTCTCTATTTATTGTATTTCATCGGAAGCTTCCAGTTAAGTAACACTTGTATGCTCAAAGAGGCTCATAGTCTTGAAAAGTTTGTTACAGATGAAGAAACTTTTCTTGCTGATCAGACTCTTGTTATTGCATTCTATCTTTCATCGTCTGAGGAGGAGTTCTGAATATTCGAAACTCACATATTGCTCTTCAGCTTTCAATTCCCACCGGCAATATTGCAGATGCATTCCAATATTTCTTAAAAGCTTTATTTTAGGATGAGGGCTTCAGTTGACTATTGCTTCAAATGCTATAGGGTTCCAGGGCATGGAATGACTTCTCATCTTCAGAAATTTGGAAAATCTGTCATAATGACGGTTTTTATTTTTGATACAAGGGAACCTGATTTTCAAGCACTGGAGCACTTTTCCCATTCAGGGTTAATGACGGTGTAAATAGGAAGTTGGAGGCGTTGAACAGCAAGACAGAGGGATCCAGACAATAAACTAACTGATACACAAGAGTCTAGTGATGGAATTGGGTGAAAGCTTCACAGTTGCACAAAAAAAGGAGTCGGGAACGAAGGTGAAGCAAAGGGCTAGAAAAATAGATGCAGTCATTGCCGGATTTAGGGGTGAGGGGGGCGGGGTGCCCGACCAGGCCAGGGCCCTTCACCTCAGCAAATAAAAAAAGATAACAATATTAATAATAAGAATTAAAAATATATAATAATAATAAACTTACTATAATGGGCATTAAGTCTATCCGTCCATCTGTCATTCAATCACGTACAAACGGCTGCTCCAATGGGCATGAAACTTGGCAGAGTTATAGTGGGGACCTCTAAGATAGTTTATGATGGGGTTTCAAGCAACAAAAGGCACCAAAGGTGCCGGAGGTGTGGGAGGCGCCTTCCCCAAAAAGGGGCTTGTTCAGCCCGTAGACTTAATTATGTTACGAATTTATCATACCTAATTTTCGGTATACAAAGTAAATAATATGACTTTCGATTTTCGGTATACTTGTACATACTAAATATGATTTACTATCTATTACTGTGGGGGTAAGACATCAATGGCTCTAAAGGGGGTCGGGGTTGGGCAGGGTGTGACAGAGAGAGAGAGAGAGAAGGAGAAGAAGTGAGAGAGGGAGAGTAGAGAGGGTGTTGGGAGAAGAAAGAGGGTAAGAAACATAATAATAATACTATAATGTGCATTCTGTCTGTTTGTCTGTGTGTCATTCAATCACGGCTAAAAGGCTTGACAGATTTAAACCAAACAAAAACTATTGATAGGGCTTTGATCGAGAATGGTGTATAGCTTTATATATACTAGCTGACCTACCCGGCACTGCCCAGGAAAACTGTGAATGACGGACTAAGGGTAGTGGGAGTGAGGAGGAAGGGGCAGTTTCTGAAGTATAGTACAGCAGTGAGTTAGCTGTACATTCATGTATACAGAATCCATTACGAATTCGTGCAGTTTGCTGAAGGCAGATCCTTGCACGATTCTCCTCCGCTTTGCTGTGCAGTTGTGCGGTTTATTTCACACAATTGATAAAAGGTCTGATTGTTGTTGAAAGGGAGACAGGCTTATGTTCAGCGGAGATGATTTTTCTCTTCTAATACAGAAATGTAATTTCCCCTTCCCTCCCCTCTACTTCCCCTCACCTTACCAGTCCTCTCCCCCTCACAGTTCCACCACCCCATCCCTCTTCCCTTCTTTTTCCATCCCCCTTCCCTTCTCCTTTCTCCTTCCCCTTCCCCATCCTCTTCCCTCCACATCCCCCTCCCTCATCCAACCCCCTACCCATAGCCTTTCATTCACAGTTTTCCCGAGCAGCGCCGGTTA
>NC_061098.1:58527123-58540970 GCF_015104395.2 Macrobrachium nipponense | reverse complement strand
TGGTTAAAGGTAACCTCACTCTGATATAACGTGGGCGAGTTCGAATTCCACCAAGGGGAGGGAGCAGCCTTCAATTATTGGGCTCGAGGCTTTGCAGTAGCGAGGGCACCCAAAACGTGTGACGAAATCGAGTGGTGAAGAGGTTGTTCGAACAATTACAAATATACACTTATTCATCTCGAAACGTGAACGCAAGACCCTCTTCATATGATTTTAGTTGGAATATCATCTTTACAATCTAATTATCAAACGAGTTAAAAATCTACTGTTTATTTTTTGTTTTTGTTTAGTTCGCAAAAAAAAAAAAACGATTAGCTTTTTGTTAACACTCAGCATTAAGCAGTCTTCTTCTCTATTTATTACTCTTTAAAAATTGTAGCAATATTAAATGAAGCAAGAAGACAAAGCATTTTCCATGATGAGATTCAAACCCGTCATGAGGTCACCGTTACACACCCGTCTTGGAAGAAGAGACAAATAAAAAAAATCTTTCAGTTCGTGCACACATACAGCTTCTTGATTCGGGCACATTTAACAAGAGTATATATATTTAGTTCTTATTCCCATTTCAATTTGTCATATTTTTATAATTGATATTTTCATTTTAAAAACTGCTAAAAACCTTCTTCTACTTCTTGGATGTCATTGTAATGGAGTGGGTGCTTTCTGTTGAATCTCAGGTTCTCTAACAGTGAGACACCAATGCAATGCTCAGTCTTATTGTCAATCAAAGGCTGGGAATTGCAATTCCCTTTCTATACAGCCGAAGCAGTCAGCCATTGTATTTCTCTCAGGGGTTGCAGGAAAACTTCCTTACTTCCCAACCGGAAGATAACAATTTATTTGTTTTATTTCACTGTGCTTGAATGGGTAGCATGAACAAGAATTCCTCAATACCAAAAAAATATTCGCCGTTAAAATCAAAATGATTAAAAAGACAAAATTGGGATGAAGTTTGAACGAATTATTAATTTACACATTCATTTATAATGTTTTCCATTCTGGATATGTGGTTTATTGATAAAGATTTAAAAGTTTAAGTTGGAGTTTTCGGAGCTTTCTGATTCGTACAGTATTGTGCTTTGTTTCAAAGGAATAAGTTTTTAATTCCAGAGGAATACAATTTTTTATATTATTTTTTTCGTAAGAGTTGTGGCCCTGAAAATATTTCTATTTCATTCTTAAATACACGGTGACACACCACTGAATGAAACAACCAATCTGGTTTATTTTTTATCATATTTTATCAATTCAAAGCCTCTGTCGTGAGGAGGGACACAGTCGGGTGTATTTTCCATTTATTTCGCTTACTGTGATCCGTTTCGCCTCTGTCGTTAGCTTTGTCAAGCAAGAACTAAGGTACAATAACATCCTCCATTCTGTTCATAGCTCCAAGAGGACAGCCATATTGGGATGTTGCTATGACTTTTATTCACACTGCTTAGTTATTTACATTAGATTCATATAATACGTTAGTACATAGTTTAATTACGTTATTGTACGAATTTGACATCTGCTTTTAATTCTTATATTGCTAATAAGATTACCAAATCTTCGTCTGTGGTGTTGGGTGCTGTTTTTTGTTTTGGCGATGACCTTGACCCTGTCTCTTGTCCCTGGGGGGATGAGGGGTAGGGTCCTGTCTGCTTTGATCAGGACGTTTAGCATAGCATGGGCTTGGTATTGCATTTGTATTTTATTCAGTTCTTATAACGACGGTTTCTTGTCGTGCTTGTCTATGTAGTGTAATA
Organism: Macrobrachium nipponense; assembly: GCF_015104395.2. Taxonomy (NCBI): domain Eukaryota; kingdom Metazoa; phylum Arthropoda; class Malacostraca; order Decapoda; family Palaemonidae; genus Macrobrachium; species Macrobrachium nipponense. The sequence continues at coordinate 58,539,219 of NC_061098.1, read as the reverse complement.
GATGTCTCCTGTGCTTCTTTACGCAAAAATATATGTTAATCGAAGTGTAGTTGATATCCTACCGATGTAACTTTGTACTGGATGTCTGCATTCCTCCTCGGACAATATAAAAAATCTTAGACCACATTGGTAGTCATCTCAAACGGCGTTGGTCCACAGGTGCTGTTTTCCATGACAAGGGATAACAATAGACTGGGCAGCAATATGTTTATGTCAGTGTCGGGGGCTCCTGAAGCGTCTTTACTCTCTCCTTCATGATTTTCTTGATGAAATTCCTGTTGTTGTTGTATAAGTTTTTAAAAGTAATCTCTCTCTCTTCTCTCTCTCTCTCTCTCTCTCTCTCTCTCGCTCTCTCTTTCGCATGCCGTATATTTTGTTTTGTAAAAATTCTACAAGTAAAAAAATGCGCCGAAGTTTTCTTCGTTGCAGTGGAGTTTTCTGTACAAAGCGTATAATCAAGGCCAAAATTCGGTGGTTCGTATAATGCTGTATGAACCGCGGTCCATGAAGCTTTCACCCAAGGGCCGGTGGTGGCCTGCCCTATAGCGTTGCCAGATGCATGATTATGGTTAACTTTTAACCTTGGAAAGAAATAAAAAAAAACTACTGAGGGTTAGAGGGTTGCAATTTCGTTGTTCGATGATTGGAGGGTGGATGACCAAAATACCAATTTGCAACCTTCTAGCATCAGTAGCTTATAAGATCAGAGGGCGGACAGGAAAAGTAGAGGGCAGACAAACAGAGCCATCTCAGAAGTTTTCTTTCACAGCAGCATAAAACATAAATAAAAAGTGGGGCGTGTGTTACAGTACTCAGACTTTGATGTAAATGTACCTCGTTTGATGCTCTCTCTCTCTCGCTCTCTCTGCCATATACGTAACCCTTATCAAGATAAGATCATAAACATAAGCAACGTGAAACAAAACAAGTCTTCTGAAGTTATAGGTCTACCTATCCCTCTTCGCCCGTCCAACATTCCCCCCCCCCATCCCCCCTTTCCATGAACTGTTCCTCTGCTCCACTCACCTTCCCAAACAACCTCTGCGCCTTCCCCTCCCCAGCTTTACTGTCCATCCCTTCCAATGGCATCCAGACATCAGCTATACTTCCCCCCCTTCCCCCCCTCCCCTCCCCCGCCCTTAGCATGGAAACCCACCCGGCAAAGCTCTTTCTCAGTTAGTTCTGAGTGGCGACAGTGTTACCAACATTTCCTTGAGACCGCACAGTATTGCCAGGCATTGGAGGGTGTTTTTTTATTTATTTATTTTTTTTTATATAAAGTATACCTTGGGGCCTTGACCTTGACCTTAGTCTGTGTGTGTCGGATAATTTCGAATTTCGAATAATGTATATATATATATATATATATATATATATATATATATATATATATATATATATATATATAGATAGATAGATAGATAGATAGATAGATAGAAAGATAGATAGGTAGATAGATAGATATGTGTGTGTGTGTGTGCGTTTATGTACAACACAGAAAAGACAATAAGAAGGCCAATCATCCTTATTAATTTTAAGCTAAACAAATTTCAAAATGAGATCGTCAATATACACCGAAGTTAAACGAACTAATCTAATTTAGATCTGTCTTTGGAAAAGCAAAAGACATTGGACAATAATTAGAAGAGAATAGATAAATTTTAAAGAGGAAAAGGAATGTTTAACAGTATTATTCGTAAAAATGTGTTATGGAGCCCTATATGAGCATAACATAACATAGAAATAGCTTAGTTATATTAAGAGAGCGGATTGATGCAATTTGGATTTAAGGAGGGTTCTCTCAAAAATTGTATCTGTCAGCAGTTTAGAATTCAGATGGCCTCGTGTATCTATTTTGGTATCATATTGAAATTTGATTTACAAAAGTGCTTGAAAATGAGTTTTTTCTTTCGCCTGATTAAAACATAATATTGATTGATAGATTTAATGCACAAAAATTGATTTTGACATGTAATCGAATTTTCCAATTAGTCAGATGAAAAGCTGAATTTTTAAAAACTCGAATAAGTATATATTTAACCTCAGCGAAGTCTCAGAAAAAACAATATTGACAGAAAATGCTGATCGTGAATATTAAACTAACAAAATTGACAGAACGAACTAAATGCTCAACGAAATGACATTAACAGAATCAACAATTGAGAGGACAGGAATTTAATTTTAAGAAATTTGACGAAATATTTGTTCCCGTTTCGAGTGACTACTTCTAAACTTCATTTTCCGGAAGAAAGTTTTCCAAAATGATCCGTTTCACCAGAATTTAGAAAAGAATCTCCAGACCTCAAGAGAAAGTCTTCCTTCATTTCTCAAAAACATTTGCCCTTTTAATTTATCTATCGAAGATGTGTAAAGAATTTTTTTTTTCTATAAGGCGATATTTGTATTAGAATGGAGAGAGAGAGAGAGAGAGAGAGAGAGAGAGAGAGAGAGAGAGAGAGAGAGAGAGAGAGAGAGGAGCTTTTGTGATTTATAATTTTCCTCGATATTCGGCCCCCAATTCCTCTGCTTGATGAACTTATCCAACTTGACAGCGCTGGAAAAATCTTGTTTATGATTATTCTTCATATTGTTTGAGCATTACTCATTTTGCAGCTGTTGTGGTATTTTTAAAAGTATCCTTTTATTTTAGAACTCACTTTGCCTTCTCTCAGGAAAGTTCTTGGGGTACTCACTTGCTTTGAAGGATAAGTGAGTGAAGAGAAACTGGAATCAACGTAGGACTTGATCTCATTTGTTACTAACATTTCTAACAGCATAAACAGTGCAAACAGAACAACCATCGAGTTAGTAATATGTATTGTATATTCATCAAGTCCAAATTCAACTACCACAATACATATTTCACATTAACTTTGAAGCAAAGTTTTTATGTACTTTACATTTTCATGACTCAAGTTACACAAATACAAAACATGTTTTCCTTTGTACGTTTATCATATCAGAATTAGACAAGGCAAATATATATTTCGCCTGTATTTTGAAAAGGAACAATGTTACTCAGGATTTTTATTTCCGAACAGCGTATTGGGAAGACTTTGAACTTGGTTATATATCATACAGACATTCGACAATCAAAATATTTTAGCTGCATACTGTTCAACAATATCAACTTGAGCAGCTTTGGGTCTTCCGAACTTCGTTTTCAGAGGTGGTGGAGGACTCGATTTCACTCGCCCCTGTGTCTGGAAGAATAATGGCAACTATTAAACCCTTCCAGTTTATTGGGCTTTCGTGGCTTCAGCTGATAGATACTCTTCGGTTCAGCGACTGATTCAAACTACCGCAACCGGTGCAACAAGAGTGGCATTTTTCAACGCGGATTGAGCGGCTTTCGATTGCAATAAGAGATTTGCAGAGGTTCTCTTTTCGAATAGAGTTGTGCAAAACTCCGTGAGAGAGAGAGAGAGAGAGAGAGAGAGAGAAAGAGAGAGAGAGAGTAAGAGAGAGAGAGAGAGAGAGAGAGAGACGAGAATTATGAAGGACACCCCATGAACAATCCTAGGCAATGTTTATAAATTTGTGTTCTTAATTTTTATTTTCTAAAATTTCCTTATGTACTCTCAATCTTTTTCTATTTTCATTTCATCTGATTATATTCTGTTGTACCAACAAACACGAAGGTTGCATAAAGGACAGGGCTTTATTGTCGGTCTGTGTTCCAACGAGCAATATATCTATAACCATTTTATTTCTAGTGAAACAATTCACCCACGGAGGATTGACGATATACTATAAATAGTTTTATTTATAGTCAAATAATTCACTCACGGAGGATTGAAACAGACTGTATGGGATTGATATCAAAGATCCCACTCATAAATAAATCTCTCTCTCTCTCTCTCTCTATCCTCTCTTTCTCTCTCTCTCTCTCTCTCTCAGTAGCCATCTTGCTTGGTGAGACGTTCCTGCGCGAAGTCAGATTAATCAACAGATATCACAAGTTTAACATACGTCTAGAATTTGAGAAATATCTAGAAGTGTTCGTGAACTATCGGTGATAAGATTAGTGTGAAAATAGTAGGATAAAGCGTCTTCTAAGTTAGTTTTATCAAGTGAAATACTGTAAATCAGAACAAGATGGCAGTAAGTTCCAACTGCGGGAAAAAATGGCGAGATTTAGCTTGCTTGGCAAATTCGCAGTACGATGAGGTAGCAGGAAGGGAACTGGCATTTCTCATCTATGAGATCAGCAACAGTCCTAACCAAAAAGATACAAAAGCATTCATAGATATATTAGAAGGATATAATCCTACAAACTGGAAACAAAATCAACTGAAAACATCTTGAAAATAATTGAAGAAGTTCCAAATAAAATCCAAGTGGTCAAGAAGAACTCATAAAGAAAATATACATAAACCAACATATTCCGACAAAGAAAATGAATAAGGTGAACCTTGTGAATATTCTAATTGATGCATTAGGAAAAAAGAATGCCAAAAGCATGTAAACTGTGTAAGGTGTGGTATAGCATAGTTAATCCACAAAATCTTAATCAGAAAATGTGCTGCATGCAACATTCCGACCCATCCACAGTGTGCTGAGGTAATGCAAGATATGAGAAAAGACACAAGAATTTTTTGCTCAACATGTCTACCATGGAGTAGACAATGTTATTAAATCAAGATTTGAATGTACAAAAATAGTTGAGGATCGAGAAGAAGAAGAAAAGGAAGAAAGAAAGAAGAGAAGAAGAAGAAGAGGAAAACGGAAGAGAAGTAAACAAAACTGAAATGACAGAAAAAGATAAGAAAAAAAACAAAGAACAAGGATAACAAAAGTATGGATGCAGAGATACTCATTGATACTACATATGAGGCAATAAAGCAGCATACCTACGAAGAAATAAATTACGATATGATAACACAATAGCAAATCCCGAAGAGGCTCTACCCAGATCTACACAATGACGGGAAAGAGGAAAAAATATACAAAAAAGACAAAGTCTGCAACCTTTTGAAAAGAGGGAATTGCAGATTTGGAGAAAAAATGTTACTAAAAAACATCCTAAGGTATGTCACAACTATGATATCTATGGTAAATGTGCATACCTAGATGGCTATGAGGATGATTGCAGAGATCTACATCCAAAAATATGCAAAAACCTAAAAGAAGGAAAAGGATGTAAGTTCGACAAAAAATGTAAATATATGCACCCTGTAGCCATGAAACATAATCAAATAAATAACCAATCAAGTAATAAAATCAAAATAAGAAAGAAACAAATAAAGAGAGGAATGAAAAATATCAGGTAAAAGAAAAAAGCAAGCCATCAACGAGATATGCAGAGGTGTCAGCAAAAAATTTCAAAGCATCAGCTCCAAGATTCTACTCAAGAGATAATAACTGTTTTTATTATGCAAGAGGATATTGCAGATATGGAGAAAATTGCAGATTCCGACACAAAATGAATAATTATGATGAAGGAAGAACAAATATATGGAAAAGTTGGATTTTTTAATGTCAGAATTTCTGGAAATGAAAAAAGAACAAACATACCAGAACAGGAAAGAGACATGGGAAAATCATTATTATTACAATATTAAATGAAGGAGAAAACACGCAAACCATCATAGTGATGAATGCGCAGGGTTTAGTTACGAGTAACTCAACAAAAAGAAAAATAGAGTACTTAGAAGAACTAACCCAAATTGAAAAGAAAATAGATATAATGAATATAAGTGAAACCTGGTATTCCCAAGAGACTGGGAATGATGATCAAATAAAAGGGTTCCAAACTTATAGATCAGATAGAAAAAATAGGAATCAAGGGGGAACCGCAATATATGGGAAAGACAAAAAACAAGGAAAAATATATGAGAAATATAGTAACTCAGAATGTGAAACTAATAGCGGTTTAGAATTTGAATCTCAAAAAAAATTAATGAACATAGTAATATATAGACCTCCTAATACTAAAGAGTTTGACTTAATAATTGAAAAATTGGAATGATATATGTAGAAATCAAGGACTGGACTATTCTCCTATCTGGAGACTTCAACTTTCCTTTCGTAGAATGGAAAGAACGAATATGAGATTGTGGTTGTACTTATACATATAAAAAGAGAGTAATAGTAGTGCAAAAGATAAGAGGCAATTCGAAAAGCTATTAGATATGCTACTAGAATACAACATTCAACAACAAATAAATCACCTGCCAACAAGAAAGGAAAAATACTTTAGACCTAGTATTTGTGAATGAGATGAATTATGTTAAAGAAATAATAGTTTATAATGCGAGGTATTTCAGACCATAATGTCATAGAATTAACAGTTCATTCCAAAGCAAGTGAAAACAGAGATAAGCAAGAAATGAAAAAGTGGGAAGGATATGGAAAATACAACTTCTACGTAAAAATATAAAATGGTCAGAAATAAATGAAGAATAAACAAAGATTGGGATAACATTTTCGTAAGTGATAACATAAGGGTAAATACGGAGATATTACAAAATATTAGAGAAAATAGTGGATAAAATATTAGTACCGAAGAACGAAAAGTAAACATCAGTCATGCATACCAAGAGACAGAAGGATCTTGTTCCAGAAAATCAGAAAGTGGAAAAAAGGTCTGCAAAGAAAAAAATGCATGGAAAGTTATAGAACTAAAAAGTAAGATAGAAAAATGCAGAACAAAAGATATACAATCAAAAGAAAATGAAAAAACGGGACTTTTGGAAGAAAAAAACCCTATTAATATCAAGCAAAATCCCAAACTATTATACTCATATGCAAAGAAGATGAAGAAAAGAAGAATAGGAAATAGACCCTCCCTTAAGAATTGAAGGGAAAGATTAACGAATTAAAAAAAAGGAAATTTCGCAACATATTGGCAGAACGATATAAGAGAGAATTCACCCCTAGAATAGATAATGAAGATAATGATATAGAAGTAAGGGACGAAAATAGTGAATATTTAGCTGAAATAGATATTAATGAAGCTGATATTGTGCAGGCTATTAATGAAATTAAAAATGAAGCAGCTGCAGGGCCACGATGGAGTGCCTGCTATTTTGTTAAAGAAAGTAGTTCATTCTATCACAAAGCCACTTGCAATATTATTAAGACAAAGTGTAGATACAGGCAAGATTTATGATGAGCACAAATTAGCATATATTACCCTACTTTCAAAAATGGATCAAGACTAGAGGCAAGTAATTATAGGCCTGAGTCTAACATCACATATTATGAAAGTGTATGAAAGGGTAATGAAGAAAAATATTATGAAACATTTTAATAAAAAATAATTTGTTTAATAAAGGACAACATGGTTTCGTACCCGGAAAAGTACACAAACCCAACTGTTAGTCCACCGTGAGAACATATTCAAAAATATGAAAAGCGGAAATGAAACAGATGTGGTTTATCTAGACTTTGCAAAAGCTTTTGGCAAAGTAGACCATAATATATTAGCGAAGAAAATTACACACAATATCGTGGATAAAGTAATAGGAAGATGGTTAAAAGAATTTTTTCACAACAGAAAACAGATAGTTATTGCAAACGATGAGAAATCGGATGAAGCCAAGGTAATATCCGGTGTGCCACAAGGTACGGTGTTAGCTGCAATACTGTTTGTTATTATGATTGAAGACATAGACAGTAATGTTAAGGATTCGGTAGTGAGTAGTTTCGCAGATGACACAAGAATAAGTAGAGAAATTACTTGTGATGAAGATAGGAACGCTCTACAAAGAGACCTTAACAAAGTATATGATTTGGCAGAGGTAAATAGGATGGTATTTAACTCTGATAAATTTGAATCAATAAAAAAATTACTGGAGACAGAGAAAGAAAGCTATATGCATTATAGGGGACTAATAATGAGACAATCACAAATAAGGAAGCAGTAAAGACCTTGGTGTGATGATGAATAGGAACATGTTATGCAATGATCAAATAGCAATTCTGTTGGCAAAATGTAAAGCAAAAATGGGAATGTTGTTACGGCACTTCATTAAAACAAGAAAAAGCTGAACAACAATTGATTATGCTTTATAAAACATATGTTCGTGAGTAGGTTCCACTTGAATATTGCAATATGATATGGTACCCACGCTATCAAAAGGATATTGCACAAATAGAGAGTGTACAAAGGTCCTTTACAGCCAGAATAGAAGAACGTTAAAGACCTTGGACACTGGGGAAAAACTTAAATCCAATTAAAATTAAAAATATTAGTATAGAAAAGGAGAAGAGAACGCTACATGATAATTCAGGCATGGAAACAGATAGAAGGAATAGCAGAAAAACATCATGGAACTAAAAATATCAGAAAGAGCAAGCAGAGGTAGATTACTAGTGCCCACAAAACTATATCAGGAAAAATAAGGAAAGCGCACAGGACATTAATCCACTACGCACCAGCATCGATAATGCAGCGTCTATTCAATGCGTTGCCAGCTCATCTGAGTAATATATCAGGAGTGAGCGTAGATGTGTTTAAGAATAAGCTCGAACAAATATCTAAACTGCATCCCAGACCATCCAAGATTGGAAGATGCAAAATATTCCGGAAGATGTACTAGCAACTCTCTGGTAGACATTAGAGGTGCCTCACACTGAGGGACCTGGGGCAACCCGAACGAACTGTAAGGTCTGTAAGGTAAGGTCTCTGTTGTGAAAACAGAGCGGCTGATTTTGGAGATCATCTGGACCAAATTAAAAAAGATAAAAATATATATGCAGAACTTATTGAAACAAATAAACAATAACGTAGCAATAGTTGTAGTTTAAAAAAACCAATAGACTGATAATCTAAAGATTACTCATTTCTGAAGGAATCATTCACGGATGTTTGTGACTGAATTCCCACATTTTACTCTGATCCAAAGTATCGGCGGTGTTTGCTAGAATGTACCGAAGGCAATTGTTGAGAGGAGGAGAACGTCCAAGCTCTGGCAGAAGACGAGGCAGACTGGGAAGAGGGTCAGATCTGATGATGGCAGACGTCCCACATGTTCCCGAACTGTAACCAAACGAGTACCGGAACAAACCTTCCCTGAAAAAAGCGGGGAGGCCATATCTTAAAAACTAATCATAGATTCTTCTTGAAAATAATCTCAGTATGTTTCCTAGACCCAAAGTTTCTGATGATCATTGGACTAAACCAATCTCACCAAACCTAACCTAACCTAACCTAACCTAGGGACATGCAAAATAACCGGGACCGGTACAGTACTAGAATACATATCAATAATTTGCGCCGGCCCAGGGAATAAGCGAACTAAGCAACTGCTTGGGGTGCCCATGCCACCTGGGGCCCCTCCAAAGAGCAATGAAAATATTAAATTAATGAAAATCAGAAAAGGGAAAAGAAATAAAAGGCAAAATAAGTAAAAATTAGACAACAAAATTAACCAATACATTTAGTCATGAGACGCCACTGTCGTCTTGCCTCGTTCATACGAACCGAGGTGCAACTGCAAATAAAGGCAATTAAAATGGTTAATTAACTTGTTTTATTGTAAATGTAGAGTCTTGTCTGTTGATTTGTTGTGTTACTTACAAATACAAGTTCAATGTGCCACACAGTACGTCACTCTGAAATTTAAAAAAGTGTAAATAATACTGGGCCATATTGTGAATTTGCTACCTTTTATATGGTTATGGTTAGCGAGTTCCTCGTTGGACACATGGTTATTGCGCCCAGCTGCCATGCTGGTGATCCGGAGTTCGATTCGCTGCTCGGCCAGCGGGGAATTAGAGGAATTTATTTCTGGCGATAGAAATTCGTTTCTTGATATAATGTGGTTCGGATCCCACAACAAGCTGTAGGTCCCGTTGCTAGGTGACCAATTGGTTCCTAGCCACGTAAAGATACCTAATCTTTCGGACCAGCCTTAGGAGTGCTGTTAATCAGCTCAGTGGTCTGGTGAAGCTTATACTTAACTTATATGGTTAGCGATGCCTTGATATAGCTTGAAATGATCAATTATTCAAGCACGAGTGATAATAGTTAAGCAGCGGTGGTGGCGGTGGTGTTCCGGGGTTGGGCCTGACGAGATAAAACTCGTCAACAAATTTTTCATGACGTCATCCCGCCCGTCCACTTCCATTTTCCCGCCCTTTGCTGGTAGGCAAAACATTCATTGGTAGGCGAATTGCCACGTAAACAGCAATCTGGCGGCACAAGTGGAAAGGTTCCTTCATGGTATTTTGATTTTATCGTTCCTCGCTTCATCCTCCCCATGGAATAATGAGTTAATTGTTATAGTAACATAAATTGTATACGAAAGGAGAAAATGCTTCCTTTCATAGAATTAAAATTACGTAAAATTCAGTAGCCCGTCCGGGTATGAAAAGCGCCAGCATCTCTCGATCCTCCTCTTTCGACTCTAGAATCCCAACTTACAACAAAGGGGAAGGAAGCGGCTCCAGACGGGAGTTGTGTGGGGAGCCATGAAGGGATGTAGCGAGCGACGCCATTTTGTACATGAAGTAAGTAATCGTCCCTTGTATCAGCCATCGTTGGGCTAATCAATTGACATTATAGCTATCATTGTTCTACGAACCTTCGGGAATGTGTCCCTTGAGTTTGATCGAGTGTTATTCCAATTTAAGTAATTTTTCTGTGTTTTTGAATGGCCGCATAATCACGTTAAGGTTCACTTTGCATTAAGGGTGCTGTGTCACCTATGTTCATGGGTCATCGTTCAATCCATTGTTTAAGTGACTCAAATTCTAGTTTTGTAATAAAATTTTTGAAATCTTCAGTGTTTCCCATTCGAGTTGTCCTTGTGTACGGACTGGAACCTGTCCCTTAAGGTAGAGATATCAAGCCTCCCTCAATCTGTCGTAGAACAATTCGCGACAGGTCCTCCGAACCCAATCCTGCTTAGGCGCAAATTCCGCCAATGTAAAACCTGGTTTAGGCGAGCAAAAAAAAAAGGACCTTTTTTTTTAACTGTTAGTTCACGGGATCCAAATAAACTTACATGTTAAGGGAGACATAATACTGGTTAGGGATTTCTTAACCGGAATATTGATTACCAATAAATTCTAACATTAATAGACTATCAGTTACGTCCGTTTTTGATGACGCTATTTTGAATATCACAGCGCACATTACATTTGTATACGGAGGGTTTAAATGTTCGTCGTATTAGGTATTCGTTGTTCAGTAATAATTGATATCCCTGATGCTTTCCCTTTTCATAATTTACCACATAAAGCGTAATGCTGGTTATTTTCATTTTCATTTAAATTTTTTTTACATTTAGCAATATTCTGTTCAATGCCTCACTTAATTACGAGGATACAGCCGTAACAACAAATGTTAAAAAGTCTCTGCTGGCCCTCTCCGTTCCCCAGAAACTTACCTGAATATGAAGATAGATAAACAATTTGAAACTATTCTGAACAATGGCACTGACAGAGATAAGAACTATCTACGTTGCAAATTAGACGGTGATATCTCGCGGCACAGTTGTGGACAAATACACCTTGAGCTTCGTTTACACCAGGTAGAGCACACAGCAGAAATCTTTTCATGGCTTAAAGACGATGGAGAAAAGTGGTAAAGCACCACCTTTGATGCAACAATTTCATTCGAGGAATTTTGTCAAGAGACACAAAGGACCCAAAACCAAGTGGCGTGACGAGGATTTAATGTCGGTGCATGAATGAAAAATCCGACTGCATAAACGCCGCTCTCTCTGCAAAGAATCCGAAGACAACCACTCCAGCCTTGGAGGAAATCGTTGGGAACCTGGATGATTACATGTCTGCCTTCCTTTGCAGTGTGCATTTTAAGGTTTTGCACGGGGAAAATCCTCATCCTGATATGGCGAGAGAGATAAAGTGAAAGAAAGAGAGCGCGCGCGCACACACACACACACACACACACACACTCACACACACACACACATATATATATATATATATATATATATATATATATATATATATATATATATATATATATATATATATATATATATGTTTAAAAAATCACATTAGATGCACGACTTCAGTATATAAGCGAATACCACAGGAAAATGACAGGCAGAAGGTCAGTACCAAGCGCTTTTGGGGAACAAACGAGACAATTGAAAAGACGGTTACAAGATAAACAAA
>NC_061098.1:58502123-58522123 GCF_015104395.2 Macrobrachium nipponense | reverse complement strand
ATGCTACCCAGGATTTTTATCTCCGAACAGCGCATTGGGAAGACTTTGAACTTGGTTATATATCATACAGACATTCGACAATCAAAATATTTTAGCTGCATACTGTTCAACAATATCAACTTGAGCAGCTTTGGGTCTTCCGAACTTCGTTTTCAGAGGTGGAGGACTCGATTTCACTCGCTCCTGTGTCTGGAAGAATAATGGTGCAAAAACTGTCTGAGAGAGAGAGAGAGAGAGAGACGAGAAAGAGGCAGAGGAGAGAGAGAGAGAGTTATGAAGGACCACCCTGTGAACAATCCTAGGCAATGTAATAATTTGTGTTCTTGATTTTTTTTTTTTTTTATTTTTTTTCAAAAAATTTCTTATGAACTCTCAAAAGTTTTCTATTTCATTTCATCTGATTATATTCTGTTGTACCAACAAACACGAAGGTTGCATAAAGGGCAGGTCTTTATTGTTGGTCTTTGTTCCAAACGAGCAATATACCTATAATAATTTTATTTCTAGTTTAAACAATTCACCCACGGAGGATTGACGATTTACTATAAATAGTTTTATTTATAGTTAAATAATTCACTCACTGAGGATTGAAACAGACTGTATGGGATTGATGTCAAAGATCCCACTCATAAACCCTGATTGTTCGAAGTCAGCATGGTGGAAACGATCTCTCTCTCTCTCTCTCTCTGTGTGTGTGTGTGTGTGTGTGTGTGTGTGTGTGTGTGTGTGGAACAGAGCAGCTGAATTTGGAGATCATCCAGACCAACCGAGTACCAGCATCAATCCCAGCACCAATGGAAAAAGCTAAAAATATATATGCAGAACTTATTAAAACAAGTAGAGAATAACATATCAATAGTTGTAGTTTAGAAACCAATAGTCTAATTGTCTAAAGATTACTCATTTCTGAAGGAATCATTCCATTCCCACATTTTACTCTGATCCAAAGTATCGGCGGTGTTTGCTAGAATGTACCGAAGGGAATTGTTAAGAGGAGGAGAGCGTCCAAGCTCTGGCAGAAGACAAGGCAGACTGGGAAGAGGGTCAGATCTGATGAAGGCAGAGCCGACCCACATAATAATTCCCGAACTGTAACCGAGTACCGGAACCTTCCCTGAAAAAAAGCGGGAGGCCATATCTTAAAAACTAACCATAGATTCTTCTTGAAAATAATTTCATTATGTTTCCCACACCCAAAGTATCTGTATGACTGTGAACAAACTTTACCTAATCAAACCAAACCTAACCTAATCCACCTAGGGGCATGGCAAAAAAGCTGGGGCTGGTGCAATACTAGTATACATCTCGGGAATTTGCAGTCGGGCCAAGTTAAAGCGAATTAAAGCAATTACTTGGGGTGCCTATGCCACCTGGGGCCCCTCCAAAGCGCTGGGAAAATATTAAAATAATGAAAATCAGAAAATGAAAAATAAATAAAAGGCAAAATAAGTAAAAATTAGACAAAAAAATTAACCAATACATTTAGTCAAGAGCCGCACTGTCGTCTTGCCTCTGTTCATGCAAAGCGAATGTAACTGCAAAGAAAGGCAATTAAAGTGGCTAATTAACTTGTTTTATTGTAAATGTAGAGTCTTGTCTGTTGATTTGTTCTGTTCCTTACAAATACAAGTTCAATGTGCCACACAATACGTCACTCTGAAATTAAAATGTGCAAATAATACTGGGCCATATGTGAATTTGCTTCCCTTATATGGTTATCGATGCCTTTGTATGCTTGAAATTATCAAGCATGCAAGCATAATTAGCAGTTCAGCACCGGTTAGGTGGTGATCATCCGGGGAGGGGAGAGAAGGGCAGGGGCCTCCAAGCCAAGTCCTGCTTAGGGCCCATAAAGGCTTGGATGAGATGTTTTTGTTTTTTACAAGTAAAAACTCGCACCTACAGAGCGTAAACCCTGCCAATGTAAAACCTTTTTTGGGCGAGCAAAAAAAAATATATATATATATTAGAAATGTTAGTTCACGGGATACAAATAAACTTACAGCTCAAGGGGAGATATAACCATTGGTTAGGAATATTGATTATCAAATGAATTCTAACATTTATAGACTACCAGTTACGCCCGTTTTTGATGACGCTATTTGAATATCACAGTGCAGTTAGTTATAAGCCTTACATTGCATTCTTATTAAACACCGGCCATGCATTTATATACGGATGGTTTAAATGTTCGTCGTATTAAGTATTTAGTGATCATCATTTCTAAACAAGTGATTCGTTTTTCAGTAATAATTCAAATCCTTGACGCTTTCCCTCTTTATGATTTACTGATGAAGCGTAATGGTGGTTATTTTAATTTTTATTTAATGTTTTTTTTTTCAAACATTTAGCAGTATTCTGTTCAATGCCTCACATAATAACGAGGATGCAGCCGTTAACAACAAATGTTAAAAAGTCCCTCCAGGCCTTCTCTGTTCCCCAGAAACTTACCTGAATATGAAAGTAGATAAACAATTTGAAACTATTCTGAATGAGAAATAGTCTGGGCGAAGAATGGCACTGACAGAGATAAGAACTATCTACGTGGCAAAATAGACGCTAATATCTCGCGGCACAGTTGTGGACAAATACACCTTGAGCTTCGTTTACACCAGGTAGAGCACACAGCAGAAATCCTTTCATGGCTTAAAGACGATGGAGAAAAGTGATAAAGCACCAGCTAGCGTTTCAAAGCTCCTTTCGCCTCGTGTCCTTTGATGCAACAATTTCATTCGAGGAATTTTTGTCAAGAGGCACAAAGGACCCAAAACCAAGTGGCGACGAGGATTTAATGTCGGCGCATGAATGAAAAATCCGACTGCATAAACGCCGCTCTCTCTGCAAAGAATCCGAAGACAACCACTCCAGCGTTGGAGGGAATCGTTGGGAACCTGGATGATTACATGTCTGCCTTCCTTTGCAGTTTGCATTTTCAGGTTTTGCACGGGAAAATTCCACATCTGATATGGAGAGAGAGAGACAGAAAGTGAGAGAGAGAGAGCACACATTCACATATATATTTATATATATATATATATATATATATATATATTATATATATATATATATATATATATATATATATATATATATCCTTTTTTCAAAAAAATCACATTAGATGCACGTGACTTCAGTATGTAAGCGAATACCACAGGAAAATGACAGGCAGAATGTCAGTACCAAGCGCTTTTGGGGAACAAACGAGACAATTGAAAAGACGGTTACAAGATAAACAAAAAGAACAAGAGTACCAGATGGTTAGTTGTTAAAGGGTAATAAGCAAAATGATAATCCAGGATATTCCGGGATCACTCAGGCGGTCACAAACTAAAAACCATTTGAGACTCGGAAGCGCAGCCATATAAAATCCAAAAACACCTATAAAACTGAATACTAATTTTGTTGCTTATATTTATGAAATATTTTCTAATTTGAATTTAGAAAACTTCCATTATTTGACTTGATGAAACAAGATTCAATGATATTCCTTTTAACTGTGTCATTACATGGGATTAAAGTCTTGCTTGACCTCAGTTAATAGGATGATATAATTCTCTCAGATGTACGAATAATGCGTTTGATATTTGTCCAGTTCTCACAGAATATTAGTGTTGTTTGATTCGTTGTGAAAGCGATTTTCCATTTTGTCTGTAACATATTTTATCAGACTTATTACAAGTAATTTCATCTATGCAGACAGAAACATCTTCAGGAAAATTTTTAATTGCTAAACTCTTAACATTAAAATGACTAAAAACAACTTTTATGTTGATGTTTTAAGATTCTAGGAATTTCTAAAAACCTTCCATGTTACAGTAATTTGAGAATATCATGATTACTAAATTTACGTTTGTTATTAGTTAAATAAATTATTTTCCTGGATTTTTTCCATGTTACATCTACAAAAGTCCTTGGGTATTTAAGGTTCAAGACAATATCTTTGATAGTTTTAATCTCAGCGTCAATAAACTGCGGGCTACAGACACTCAGAGCACTTATAGTCGATTTTCTTTTTTTTAAACCTGGCAAAACTTGCACTTAACTTGCACTTAGCTGCTTGTCGCTGATTGGATGAATGTCGTGTTGTCCGAATCTCTCAGTTTTGTTTTCACTCTGTTTCAGAATTGTGATTATACGGCCATAGATTGAGATAAGAGCCAAATTATGTAATGTTCATGTAAATACCTGTTTGTAATAAAACTTAAGTATTAAGAAGTTACATACCAAAATTAAAGGTTTATTATATAGTTAACAGTTATGAAAACAACGCTCTCCTTAGCTGTACACTTGAAATATGTTTCAAACGCATGAGCTTTTTAATGTTTAAATTTCTTGCTAGATTTTTAGCGAAATCGTGCCATTGATGGTTTGGAAAAAAGCAAAACGTATTTATTGTACATTGCTGAAGAATGTATAACGCCTAAGAACAAAATACTATCGTAGAAAATGTAAGCTTGCCGATACATTTGGGGTGGAGGAGTTGAGAAAGGAACAGCCAGCGAGTTGTCGTCTGCACACACCGCCGTCATCAATCAGCTTTGAATCGGCTATCGAGAAGTTGGCTCCCTGTCGTCGATTTCACCTATTTCAGCCATGGCCACAGAGTCGATATGGAACAAAGCAGAGATGAAGGCGCTTCAAACACCAGGCATATACATGCTGCTGGCAGTAGGCTTACCAGTCAGTGCCGTAATATAATAATGAATGTTTTTCAATGTTTCACTTCACAGGGCCCTAGCAAGACAATGAAAGAAATAATTAAGGCGACAGCAACAGCAACTTTATACATATCCTAACACATTAATGACATTCCGTGAGCAGTACTTTTGAAATGCAAAAACTTAAAAACATTATGATATATAAACATCTTTATTATTTTATGAAGACAAGAACACCACAACCCGCATTTGAACTCCCGCTGTGTGTAGTCAACTTTCTGTCAATCCCGAGGCTGTTCCTCCCACAACTCCTCCACCCCAAATTTTCTGACAAGCTTACATTTCTACGACAGTATTTAGTTCTTAGGCGTTATACAACATCAGCAATGTACAATAAATATGTTTGTTTATTTTTTCAAACAACCAATGGCATGATTGTACTGAAAATCTACCTAGAAATTTAAATAAACATTAAAGTTCATGCGTTTGAAACATATTTCAAGTCTACAGCTAAGGAGAGTGTTGTTTCATAACTGTTAACTATTATATAATAATTTGGTATGTAACTTCTTATACTTAAATTTATTACAAACTGGTATTTACATAACATTACATAATTTGTCTCTTATCTCAATCTATGGCCGTATAATCACAATTCTGAAACAGAGTGAAAACAAAACTGAGAGATTCGGACAACACGACATTCATCCAATCAGCGACAAGCAGCTAAGTGCAAGTTAAGTGCAAGTTTGCCAGGTTTAAAAAAATCGACTATAGGAACATCCTAGAAAAAAGAAACCAGAGAATTTAAAATTTTTACGGTAATTGGAATATGTTAGGAACAATCGTTTGCCGATTGTTCCCTTGGTGGATTGTTGCCTCCTTTGTTTTTGTTTTTTTTTAATTGCTGGCGAGTTGACGTCTGTTGGATGGCGTCAAACTACGTCAGACAGGTTCTGGAGGGCAGAACAACCAGTCAGGTTCTGGAGGGCAAAACGACCAGTCAGTCTGAGGCAGTCAGGTATGATTACCTGTGGACCAGCATGAGGCAGCGCCAGGTATGGATACATGGTTATTTGGTTGAAGTCGTCGTATGGAGTATGACTTCTAGTTGGAGGTCGACAGCCTTTGGCCAGCATTGGCATGTTTTCGTCGTCGAGAGGACGACGTGTCGAGTACGACGTGTCGAGTACGACCTCACTGGGCAGCAGCAATAGCGTGTTTTAGTCGTCAAGAGGACGACTTGTCGAGTGCGACCTCACTGGGCAGCAGCAATGGCGGTTTTTTCGTCGTCGAGAGGACGACGTGTCGAGAGCGACCTCACTGGGCAGCAGCAGTGACGTGTTTTCGTCCAGTGGTCGAGGGGGATGTCCATATTGTTTCTAAGGACGAGGTGGTTGCCGTATCGGCTCTGTCTTGATCGTCCGGCATTGGATTGGTGTCCTCTTCGTTTGAAGAAGTGTTCCCGTTTTGCTCTATCATTATGCCGCTTCAGTGTTAATTTTAATTTATTATGCTGCCTATTTCTATTAATTATATTTACAGATTGTTATTGCCCTTATACAGCCCATTTTGTCATTATTTTGGCTTTGTTATTGAACGGTGGATTTTATTGATTCTTAGACTGGTTTTACATAATTATTATTGTTAGTTTGTAATTTTTTGTTTTTGCCACCCAGAACCTTGACTCACTGTACATTATGTATTTAACTTTTGTAAAATTAATTTTAAGGTAACTTTTTGGCTTTGTTATGCTCCTCCCTCCTTTGTTTGTCATCTGTCGTCAGTCATTACAGCCCAATTGTTTATTATTTTTAAGAACCTGTCGATCTCGAGAGTAGAGATCGTAATAGAATAATAATGAACAAAGGAGGCAATATTAGTTGATTTTCGAAAGACTGAAAAGGAGAAATTTCTATCATTTCTGTGAACTTTTACCAAAAGAAAATTCTAAATTATTGACCTGAGTAAAAAATTTCTGGTGATTTTCGTGAACTGGCTAAATACAGAAAATATCGTCCACATACTTTAAAGCATATAATTGTTAGTTGCATTTTTGGTGACTATTTTCTCTCAAAATTCCACAATCATTGCTAAGGACAGGAGATAAAGGATTACCCATAGCCATGCCGAATTTTTTTTACAAAAATTTACCATCAAAACAAAATTTACTATCTTTGATACATAACCGTAGAAGACAATATGGATATATAAAACAAACCCATAATTACACAAAAATGGTTTCGTTAACACATACTAATTCTTTGTTACTAGCTTGGTGGAAGTGATGGTAGCCTAGGATTTAGAAATTGCAGGAGGTGCATTCGTCTCCTTTCTTGAAGTTCCTCTTTTCCTTCCACGTTTTGATCTTGTTCCTTTCGTTTCTAACAAATTTTCAGCTTGCAATATTTCCTTGCTATCTGGTATGTCAGAGAGAGAGAGAGAACAGATCCCTCTACATACCCAAAGTTATACTGGAGCATACGGTAACCTGGGCAGCAAAATAGGGCATTGTCCTAATCACAGAACTTGGATTTAGAACACTTTGATCAACGCTTACTATGAAGACTTCAATTTGAGTTCTAAGTTCTTCCTTTTGGGGTACCTCTCCAGCAGTTCCTGGTTTGCCAAGGCTGCATAATATATCTGAAAACTCTTCTTTACAATTACCCTGTCTCTTACAATTACCCTGTCTCTTTCCCTTATTGCAACCTCCATATCACTGTGTGATCTTATTAGTATGTGAGCCTTCTTGTATTGTCTGTCAACACTGAGAAGTCTTTTCCTAAAGTCAATTGTCTTTTCATTTTCCTTGTTGATCATTTCATCTCTCAAAATTACTACTGGTTCAATCAAATCTTGTAATGGTGGCTCTTCAATTGACGAAACAGATGCCTTCTTCTTTTTCTCAAGTTTAATATGTAGAGTTGCTTTCCTTTTGCCTTCATCAAGAGCTTGAGCTTATTGGGAGGCATGGTGGATATATGAAAAGAAGCACAAATGAAATAATACAAAAAGCTCTAGGCAGAATAAGCAAAAATTTTCTCATACAATCCCTGGAGTAATCTGTGAATGATCCCCTGGTGTCAGTTGGTCTGAATTGTGCCCTTATGGGGATGATTAGGAAAACTTAATCATACTGTAACAAAATCAGCACAAGTTACCGAGATATATCAGAACCAAGTAGAAATTTCCGAAAACTACGTCTCAGTGGCTGCGTGGGTCTCTAAACATCTGGCCATTTGATTATGCATCTGGACATTTAAATGGGCTTTTCGTGTCTGATAGCGCATTGGCATTTAGCCAAATTCCTCTTAATGCCATATACGATACGGAGAGGCAACAATCCAACATATAATTTTTGGACCTCCTACCCATGAGAGAAACCCCCTAAAAGAGATCGCAGGTACCTAACTTCTTCTTATATGCATATTGACTTTCACCTAACAATCCCTTAGATTCAACATATTTATATTGTGACTCAAAAATAAGTTTTTCAGCAACTTTGGAGGGCACAGGGAGAGCAGAGATTGGCCTGTAGTGACTGTAGTCTGCAGATATGCCACTCCTTGGAACAGGCACTGTATTGCTAAGTTTGCGCTCATCTGCAAAGATACTATGTCGACATAAAAATTGATAGGATCCATTAAACTTGGGAGATAACACGCTATAAACTTTTCTAAATAAACAAAGAGAAGAAACCATCAGGGTTTTCTGCATCCCAGCAATCAAGATTATCCAGAGTTTTCTTAACATCCCTTGAGTGAAAAGCAAAGTTTGTAGGAAGAGGTTCAGGATGGGAAGTATCAGAGGAGGGACATCCTCGGCTGATTGCTTACTTTAAAAGCTTGATGAAGCAGTTCAGCCTTTTCCTGAGGGCCTGTGACCAATCTACCATCATCTGTTAGTAGTGGTAGAGTGGAAGACCAGCATGACCTAAAGATTGATAAGGCCTATTTGGTCCACCACAGATGAGGAATTATTGTAATTTGTCTTGGCTGTACAGTATGGTAAGGTGTCGGTTCAGAGTTGGCCAGTAATAAAATGCAGATCTCGGTGGAGATCATGTTCCGTACAGACGATGTTCATATTCTTCTCCAATTCCTGAGTCACCGGTTTATCGGTCGTGAATGTCGACATAGCGCTGGTGAATGGCTCCATTATTACGATGAGGCTGTAGATGTCTTTTTAACATTGCAGCCAACTTATGATTTTCGGTTGAGTGGAACATCCTCTCTGCGCGAAGGACACAGTAACAGGCGTAGGCGCTGCCTTCTTTTTTCGGGTTCTGGTTGGTGTTGGTCTTCATGTCGTGGGTGCAGTCAAATGAGGCTCGCAATGGATGTGAAACCTGAACCCTATTGAAGGGGGCTATTAAGCGCTCTCTCTCTCTCCTGCATTCGTTAATGGAAAATTCTCTTCCTCAATATTGATAGCCTAGTTTACAGTGGAAATCAGTTTTTTTCTCTTTCTCTCACTGAATCATAATTTTTCTCTAGAGAATAGTGTGTCTGAAACCTAATTATCTTCGTGGATGAAATTGGTACCGAGAGATTTTGATATTAAGTTTTTTTTTGTCCCACCTCAGATAAAAAAAAAAGCAGTATAATAGAAAAACACAGATAAATTCATGAAAAATTACCAGTTACAGGAAGAACTGATGATTTAAAAATGAGTTTATCAAGAAAGTTCATTGATATATACTAAATAAAAAGCTATATAAAAAAACAGTTACTCGACAAAATCTCCAGTCCATGATGAAAACAATTAACTTTTCAGTGGAAAAAAAAAAAGAGTAAAATTATTAACGACTGCAAAAGTGATAGGTGGCGGAAAATTTGCGTACAGATAAACAATGAATTACGACAAAACTTGAATAATTTGTCAGAAAGACCTCGTCACCATGATTTCTCAGGGAGCGAATGTCTCCATGGAAAAATATTCCTGCTTCTCGAGGCGTTTTTTGTTACATTTTCACATTCTTTTCGTAGTACTAAGATCTGTTTATATTCTCTTTAATGCTGTAGTTGACAGTTTATTCATATTTATTTTATTTCTCAGTTTTTTCAAGTTGACACATTTTCTTTTTATCAGCATTGATTTTTTTTTACAAGTTTATTGATGTGCAGATAAGTGTGTTTGATAATGTGTAACTCTTCGTAATATTTAAAAGCATTCAGATTTCACTATTTATATTATGCTACGATGCATTTGCTTATTAGTTATTTGTTCAGAGGCACTGGAATAGTGCAATGAAAGAGTAAGAAAAGTAGGAATAGTGAGAGCAATAAAAAATGGAAAGCCAAGTAAATACTCTGAAAAGGAACAATTCAAATGAGATGGTAACAAGACCCAGCCATAGTAAAAGCCGCCGTGAATCCACTGAAAGCTAAGTCTGTCTTTTAAAAGGCCAGTTAAGGGCCAAGAGATGATCCTTCTAAAGACCATTAGAGACTTCCAGCAACGATTTTTCCAAGGTCTTTATGAAGAGTCGTCAGCTAAGTATTCTGTTCCGTCAAAACCTTCCGCATTCGTTCCAGCACTCTTGCATATTGCTGACCGTAAAACCTTTTTGAATATGAAATCCTGCTGCCTAAGAAAGTCGTCATTCATACATGGAAAGGAATCATCAGGCATAAGCGTCTTAATCACTTGAAATCACCACATTCTAAAAACAAGTAAAAAAATGGGCAAAAGTTTCTTCGGCGCAATCGAGTTTTCTGAACAGCGTATAATGCTGTATGAAACTCTTAGCCAGGAAACTTTCAGCCACGGCCCGTGAAGCTTTCCTCCACGGCCTGGTGATTCCCTGTGTTGTTAGCACCTATAGCGGTGACAGACGCACGATCATGGCTAGCTTTAATCTCAAATAAAATAAAAGCGACTGAGGGTCGGGGGCTGCAAAATGGTGTGTTTGATAATTAGGGGATGATTGATCAACATATCAATAATTTGCAGCCCTCTAGCCTCAGTAGGTTTTAAGATCTGAGGGCGGACAGAAAGAGTGCACAAGGACAGACAAATAGCCACCTCAATAGTTTTCTTTATCAGAAAATTAAAAAAACGAACGAATTCTACATCGTCGACGAAGGCCAGGGGCCAAAGCGGGGTTTAACCTAGATTGGGTTTCTTCTTTATCCCTTGGAATTTGTAGCATAAAGGTGGAAGTGTCAACAGAAATTTTTAAAGAATAATTGCTTATGACTCGGCGTCAAAGAGAAGTGTGGGGTTAAGTATATCTTAGTTGAACCAGACCACTGAGGTGAGTAACAGCTCCAATAGGGCTGACCCGAAGGATTAGATCATTTTACCTGGCTAGGAACCAACTGGTTACTTAGCAACGGGACCTACAGCTTGTTGTGGGATCTGAGCCACATGATATCGAGAAATTAATTTCTAATCGCCAGAAACAAATTCCTCTGATTCCACGTTGGCAGAGCGGCGCGCGAACTCTCGCTGCGAAATCAGTATTCGAGCATGCAAACCACTCGTCCAATGGGTAACTAAGAGGATTGTTAAAGTATTACGAGATAGTGTTTGCAGAGGGATACGATCTTCAACAAATTACAGTGAGAAATGGCGCAGACTTAAAAAAATTTAATTAATGGTGAAAAGTAGGGAAGACGATAATTTTACGATAAATACAGATTTAGATTATCAGAAGAAATATATACGATCAACAGGGCAAAATTTGTGCATTTTGAAGGGTACAATGATTCTAAATGAAATTCAAATTAACAAAAATTTCAAACTGCCAGCCTACTTCATGTACTAAATGCCTAAGTTTCCAGGCGAATATAAGTAACTAAGTCATTTGTCAACGGGTGAAGTATTGCGTAACGAAACAGCTGATTGACATGGGATCATAGCCCTTCTGGTGTGTTTCATTGAGCAATGTTGCCAGGCATATGCCTTGCGTATCTCGGTACTTTTTTTAATAATTATATTTACCAATATTATAACCTCTCACAAGATTATATTCTCAAAACTGGTGCTTCTGCATGAATTATTATATGATGAAGCGGCTGATTGCCATGGGCATGGCTTTCTGCGTGTTTCATTGAGCAATGGTCCCATATGCCTTGCATATCTCAGTAACTTATGATGCATCAGCACCAGCGTAAATATTAGCTGGTACAGCATAGTTGATACATATTTTCTGTATACATCTATAATAACTATATTTACCAATATTAAACCTATTATATAAGATTAATATAACTGGTGCTTCTGCAAGAATTAAGAAAAGCTTATACGTGGTAGCGCTAAGAGGGCGGAGTCTCACGACGTCACCGCTACAAATCACGCTCAGATTGGTTCTAATATCCGAGAGGGTCTATTTCCATCCAGACTTCAGGAATATGCCTGCCGGACAGTGAGAAAAGAAAGTCTTTCTGTCATGTTCCATGTTCCTCCTCAGACCACTTGGGGCTACGATGATACTCACTGCTCCTGTTTTCAATAACGACACCGCAACAGGATCGGATTGCAAAAATCATGAATCGAAAAGGGCATTATCTGTAATTTGTGTGTGTGTGTGCGAGAGAGAGAGAGAGAGAGAGAGGAAATGAAATATATAATATACCTAAATATATCGTTCTTAGTGGTCGAGTGGTTAAGGGTAGCCTCACTCTGATATAATAACGTGGGCGAGTTCGAATTCCACCAAGTGAGGGAAGCAGTCTTCAATTATTGGGCTCGGGGTTTTGCAGTAGTGAGGGCACCCAAAAAGTGTGACGAAATCGAGTAGTGAAGAGGATGTTCGAACAATTAAAATATACACTTATTCCCCACAAAATGTGGTCACAAGATTCTCTTCATGTGATTTTAGTTGGAATATCATCTTTACAATCTAATTTATCAAAAGAGTTAAAAGCTACTGTTTTTTTTTTTTTTTTTTTTTCGCTAAAGAAACGATTAGCTTTTTGCTAACACTCAGCATTAAGCAGTCTTCTTCTCTATTTACGACTCTTTAAAAATTGTAGCAATATTAAATGAAGCAAGAAGACGAAGGATTTTCCATGATGGGATTCAAACCCGTCATGAGGTCACCGTTACATACCGTTCTAGAAGAAGAGATAAATAAAAAATTATTTCAGTTCGTGCACATATACAGCTCCTTCATTCGGGCACGTTTAACAAGAGTATATATATCTAGTTCTTATTCCCATTTCAATTTGTCCTTATAATTGATATTTTCAGTTTCAAAAATGCTAAAACTTCTTGAACGTCACGTAAATGAAAACGTGGAAGTCAGTGTAAATGAGTGAGTGCTTCCTGTTGAATCCCAGGTTCTCGAACAGTGAGACACCAATGCAATGCTCAGTCTTATTGTCAATCAAAGGCTGGGAATTGCAATTCCCTTTCTATACAGCCGAAGCAGTCAGCTATTGTATTTCTCTCAGGGGTTGCAGGAAACTTACTTACTTCCCGGAAGATAACAATATATTTGTTTTATTTCAGTGTGCTTGAATGGGTGGCATGAACAAGAATTCTCAATACAATATTCGCCATTAAAATCAAAATGATTAAAAAGACAAAATTGGGATAAGTTTTGAACGAATTTTATCAATTTACACATTCATCTATAATATTTTCCATTCTGGATATTGTGGTTTATTGATAAAGATTTAAAAGTTTAAGTTGGATTTTTCGGAGCTTTCTGATTCGTACAGTATTGGTTTTGTTTCAAAGGAATAAGTTTTTGATTCCAGTGGAATATATTTTTTCTATTATTTTTTTCGTAAGAGTTGTGGCCCTGAAAATATTTCTATTTCATTCTTAAATACACGGTGACACACCACTGCATGAAACAACCAATCTGGTTTATTTTCTATCGTATTTTATCAATTCAAAGCCTCTTTCGTGAGGAGGGACACAGTCGGGGTGCATTTTCCATTTATTTCACTTGCTGTGATCTGTTTCGCCTGTGACGTAAGCTTTGTCAAGCAAGAACTAAGGTACAATACCATCCTCCATTCTGTTCATAGTTCCAAGAGGACGGCAGATTAGGATTGGGATGTTGCTATGACTTTTATTTACAATGCTTAGTGAACTAGGGCTAGGTTAATTATTTACATTATATTCATATAATATGTTAGTTCATAGTTTAATTACGTAATTGTACGAGTTTGACATCTACTTCTAATTCTTATATTGCTGATAAAATTACCAAATTCTTCGTCTGTGGTGTTCGGGTGGTGCTCGTTTTGGCGATGACCTTAACCCTGTCTCTTGTCCCTGGGAGGATGACGGGTATGGTCCTGTCTGCTTTGATCAGGACGTTTAGCATAGCAAAGGCTTCGTTCAGTTCTTGTAACCAGGACCCACTTAGACCTGCTTGTAACGACGGTTTCTTGTCGTGTTTGTCTATGTAGGTTAATAGATGTCTCATGTGCTTCTACGCACAATTTGTGTTCATCGAAGTTGATATCCTACCAATGTAACTTTCACTGGATGTCTGCATTCCTCCTCGGCCAAATAAAAAATCTTAGACCACATTGGTAGTCATCTCCTAAGGCGTTGGTCCACAGATGCTGTTTTTCATGACAAGGGATAACAATAGACTGGGCTTGCAATACACTACCCGTATGTTTATATTAGTGTAGGGGGCTCCTGAAGCGGCTTTTCTCTCTCCTTAATGATTTTCTTGATGAAGTTCCTGTTGTTGTTGTATTCTTTTTTAAAAGTAATCTCTCTCTTTTATGTTGTATATTTTATATAAGAATATACAAGTAAAAAATGCGCTGAAGTTTTCTTCGGCACAAAAGAGTTTTCTGTACAGTGTATAACGAAGGCCACCGAAAATAGATCTATTTTTCAGTGGTCTCGATATAATGCTGTATGAGTCACGGTCCATGAAGCTTTCATCCAAGGGCCGGTGGTGGCGTGCCCTATAGCGCTGCCAGATGTACGATTATGACTAACTTTAACCATGAAGAAATTAAAAACTACTGAGGCTAGAGGGCTGCAATTTGGTTTGTTCGATGATTGGAAGGTGGATGGACAAAATACCAATTTGCAACCTTTGTTTCAGAAGTTACTGTATCAAAGTTTTCAGTTTACACACACACACAATCTACGTATCTTAATTTCTGTATTAAAGGCTCCACTTTGGAGGGTGCCGATCGTAAAAAAATATTTGCCAAAAATACACTAATCAAGACAGGCTAACGAAATTTTCAGGCATTATTAGCACTATAATAACACATATTCTCTGTGAGTTTTATCATCCAACAGGGAAAATTAATGATTTTATAAAAAAAAAATTTGAAAAAACGTAAATTTCCGGGCCCCTCATACTGAAGGTTATTTGGTGATTGGTGAGAAACTACAGTCTTGAATAGAAATTCGGTGTGAAGGTATGTTGGTATATCCACCTGGAACATGCACAAAAAAGATTATCAAAATAGAACAGTAAATAAGCCCGTACCAAGAAAAAAAAGAGAGAGCAACAACTGACGCGAAAAAGCAGCCGATAAATATGGAAATTGCAAATATTATAATATATATCTCTAAATTGGTAGATGTCATTTTCTACGTTTCCTACGAGTAGTTTGATGTCAGAAAACCATTTTAGGGGTATCTAAACTAATTTGTCAAGTTTCTTGTACTCAGAAAAAATCGCTTTTTCGCTTTTTTTTTTTTGGGGGGGGGGGTTCTTTGATTGTCCTAAATAATATAATTTTTAGATGTTTTAGGCTATCAAGTGACATAATAAACTACAAACTCTCAAAAGGTTTTGTCCCTAAATCGAGATTTGAATATTTCCTGGATATTTCTTCCTAGCTATATTCTGATTTTTTGGCGGGGCTTTCGCTGAACTTACCTGAAGTTGCTGCTCTTATTTTTCTTGGTACGAGCTTATTTACTGTTCTATTTTGATAATTTCTTTTGTGCATGTTCCAGGTGGATATACCAACAAACCTTCACACCGAATTTCTATTCAAGACTGTAGTTTCTCACCAATCACCAAATAACCTTCAGTATGAGGGGCCCGGAATTTTTGCATTTTTTAACTTTTTTTTTAATAAAATCATTAATTTTCCCTGTAAGATGATAAAACTCACAGAGAATATGCGTTATTATAGTGCTAATAATGCCTGAAAATTTCATTAGCCTGTCTTGATTAGTGTATTTTTGGCAAATATTTTTACAATTTTTTACAATCTGGACCCCTCCAAAGTGGAGCCTACACAAAAGTAAAATAAAGTGCAACTTTACAAATTTCGAAATCAATAATCCTTCCCTCAGAGTTACTACAAGTTTCTTACGTTGATACTGATCTCCTGTAATTGATATTCGTGAATTAAGTCAAAGGTTTTTGGCAGTATCCGACTATATTAAAAAAACTTGTCTGGACGCTGTTGTAACTTATGAAAGTGTTGCATATTCTCCACTCTTTCCTCATTCTCAATTTATGTCATGAGTCCAGATTTCCCTACTGTTCAACGCCTCTAATTTGCTTGACAGCAACGAGTCAGAGCAAAACCTTGCGTGTTCCTTTCATGACGGGAAGTGTTGCTGAGGTTTGAACCGTCACTCGTTTGTCTGGTTGGGGCACTTTCGCAGAAGACGGACACACTCATAGACAGATAGCCAGCTGTGTTGGATGCATGCGACACGCAGCGACAGATTCGGTGGGGCCTTATGCTAAGGTCACACATTCACGTATCAACGAATGCATGCCCACGCATGAGCGGAAATTGGTAGTTGGCAACAGCTTACGTCAGTAAACCGTAAATGTAACGTAAAACACACGTAAAATCGTAGACGTACGGTGACAGGTCGTCCGGTCACTAAGCTCCGCCCACTAGGTCGCCGTAGCCCCCTCCAGTTTTGAAATGTTCAAAACAAGTCGTGGGTGGTCACGCCAAATGTCACCTGACGTAGCTCCAGGCATTGCACGAGGGAGCCACAGTGACTGCTGCGGGGTAAGCGCTAGGGTCACCAGCATCGTTCTCCGTCGTTGTTTTCTTTCCGCAGCGAAGCACGCGGGCCTCCTAATTGCGCTGTAGCCTATGGCGAAACCGATTAACACATTTATAACCCTGCACAACATGGCAACGCTGTAGCGTGGTATAAAAGGTCAGGACGGCGCACTCAGTCAGCTGTTGTTTTCCGTCTCCCCCGAAACCAGCAGTATCTTCAAAGCACTCTCCACACGCCCTTCAAGATGCCCGAACCTCCTAAAACGAACCCAGGAGGGACCATCACGTCACATCTTGCAGGACCTTCTTTCGGCCCGGAAAAGACTCCTACAGCCACTCCTACAACCACTCCTGCAGACATTCAGGACAGGGAAAAAGTCAACTTCCACCTACAGGAGTCGGAGTTGGATGAGATTCTGACTGATGACAGCGACATGTAAACTCTCCATTGACGAGGTACAGAACGTTCCCTTGACGGAGGATAGCCAAGACGTCGAAGATATTTGTTTCTTCTGAATAGCAGTCTTACAATAATGGTGTAACAAATAATGTAAATATTTGAGAGGAATTCCTATATACATCTAAAAAATATTATCTTGATAGGTTAGAATTCATATTTATTTCCAAGAATGTTTGATAAGTTATTAGATGTTATTTCTATATCGCTTAAATATAAAATACACACCCATAGTCAAACAGTTTTTATAAGTCTAAGTGTATGTCTGAATGGTAAAATCGAAGCAAGAAAATTCTAGTGCTAGTCTTATATACTACTTATCCTATGTTCATTTATTTGTGATGTTACGTTAATTACATATTAGATAGCTACTATCAAAAAGTTACCATAAAACTAAAATAGATTAATTTGTAGGAAAACAGCGAAGAGACGAGCTGTTACAATGATTGTTTACGGAACGGCAAGCTCTGTTCACAGCCCGCCCTTTTATACCCTGCGGCACCACAACAGTGGGCGTGGTCTTGACGTGAAGTTGATGTACATAGAACATTACAATATCGACGTTAGTTTCAGGTAGACGTCCGACCTTGCTTTCTTTGCGACGTAATTTACGGTGCTGGCTTTACGTCCATTAGCCCGTGTCCTGTTTACCAGCTATTCAAGGTCATTTCACTGCGATGATGCCCACGATTCCACATGCGTGGGCATATGCCGTCGTGATACGTGAATATGTGACCCCAGCATAATGCTGGGGTCACATATTCGGACGTAAAGCCAGCACTGTAAGTTGCGCTGCAAATGTACGTGCAAAGAAAGCAAGGTCGGACGACTACCTGAAACTTACGCCGATATTGTAATGTTCTATGTACGTCAACTTCCCGTCGTTACCACGCCCACCGTTGTGGGGCTGTAGGGTACAAAATGGCCGGCCTGTAAACAGACCAGACTGTAAAGTGATGGAACATATATGAGAGAATGTAAAAATATTGCATTCTGAAGATCCAGGTTGTAAATTAACTTTGGTAGAATTCTGCATGTACTGTAAAATATTGTATATTTTCAACAAATAAAAAAAAATACAGTCAGACATTATAATACTATACATACCATTGGCAGTCCCAACATCTTGGGCCTCTGACATACGATGTGGGGCTTGAGGAAGTAGAATATGTTCAATATCCACTTCTCCCTGTCCGTCAGTCGTCTTCCATGTCGCTGTCATCACTCTGTATCTCATCCAACTCCGACGCCTGTAGGTGGAAGATGACATTTCCTAGACCTGAGTGTTTGCAGCAGTGGCTGTAGGAGCCTTCTCTGGGCCAAAAGAAGGTCCTGCAAGTAGATTTGACGTTGATGGTCCCTTCCTTGGTCGTTTTAGGAGGTTCGGCATCTTGAAGGGCGTTGTGGAGAGTACTTGGAGGAAACTGCTGGTCTCGGGAGATGGAAACAACAGCTGACCTGAAGGTTGTTGTTGTTGTTGTATTGAGCCAACACTCCTTGTTGGCACGGGCCTCTCCCTTGTTCAGGCGGGCGCCGACCTGACCTTTTATACCACGCTACAGCGTTGCCATGTCATATAGGGTTGTAAATGTGTGAATCGGTTTCCCTGTAGGCTACAATGCAATTAGGAGGCCCACGTGCTTCGCGGCGGAAAGAAAACAACGATGGCGAACAATGCAGGTGACCCTAGCGCCTACCCTGCAGTAGTCACTGTGGGTCCCACGTGCAATGGTGACATTTAGCGTGACCACCCATGACTTGTTTTGAACATTTCAAAACTGGAGCGGGCTACGGCGCCCTAGTGGGCGGAGCTTAGAGCCCGGACGACCTGTCACAGTATGTCTACGATTTTACACGTGTTTTACGTTACATTTATGGTTTACTGACGTAAGCTGTTGCCAAACTACCAATTTCCGCTCATCTGGGCGTGTGTGCGTTGATACGTGAATGTGTGACCTTAGCATTAGCCTCAGTTAGTCTGAGTGTAGAAGGTGTTACCAAAATTTTCTTGAGGCCGCAAAGCATTACCAAGCATTGGAGGGTGGTTTTTTATTTATTTATTTTTTATATAAAGTATACATTTGGGGTCTTGAACCTTAGTCTGGGTATGTCGGATAATATATATATATATCAATATATATATATATATATATATATTATCATATATATTAATATATATATATATATATATACTATAAAATATATATATATATATATATATATATATATATAATATATATATATATATATATATATATATATATATATATATATATATATATATATTTATATATATATTATATATATAGATATATATATCTATATATATTTATATATATATATATATATATATATATATATATATATAGATATATATATATATATATATATATATATATATATATATATATAGATATATATATATTAATATATATATATATATATATTATATATATAATATATATATATATATATATATATATATATATATATATATATATATATAATATATATAAATCAATAGACCCCTTAAATAGAAGGACTGGTATCCCTCTATGCTCGGTATCTGGAACTTGGGTCCCACACCCACAATTTGTGTCAAATACACTGATAGAACCTTCATTCTGGTGACTTTAGAGGTTTTGAAGGGCGAAGAGTTCATTTGGCATACTTTTTTAACCTCCTACGATGTCATCTGAAGGTCATTTAACAGGTCAAATTCTAGGTCATTAAATGTCAAATCTCATAAAAAAACAAATCATACAGAAATATGTATATTCTCTCAATTAAAGCAATGGAAAAACACACCTTAAGTTACCCTGTCACTGAATTAAAATCCATATATAAACAGTTAAGCCTGGAGAAACAACAGGAACATGTCTAAGGCAAACAATAGTTATTCTAGAAACAAAATCATTGAAAAAATATTCCATAATATAAATAACATTAGGTACA
>NC_061098.1:58489623-58497123 GCF_015104395.2 Macrobrachium nipponense | reverse complement strand
GTATTTTGAAAAGGAACAATATTACTCAAGATTTTTATTTCCGTATAGCGTATTGGGAAGACTTTGAACTTGGTTATATATCATACAGACATTCGACAATCAAAATATTTTAGCTGCATACTGTTCAACAATATCAACTTGAGCAGCTTTGGGTCTTCCGAACTTCGTTTTCAGAGGTGGAGGACTCGATTTCACTCGCCCCTGTGTCTGGAAGAATAATGGAACTATTAAACCCTTCCAGTTTATTGGACTTTCGTGGCTTCAGCTGATGGATAACCTTCGGTTCAGCGACTGATTCAAACTACCGCAACCGGTGCAACAAGAGTGGCATTTTTCAACGCGGATTGAGCGGCTTTCGATTGCAATAAATAGAGTGGTACAAAACTCCGTGAGAGAGAGAGAGAGAGAGAGAGAGAGAGAGAGAGAGAGAGAGAGAGAGAGAGAGAGAGAGAGAGAGAGATAGTTATGAAGGTCACCCAATGAATAATCCTAGGCAATATAATAATCTATGTTCTTGATTTTATTTTCAAAAATTTCCTTATGAACTCAAATTGTTTCTATTTTCATTTCATCTGATTATATTCTGTTGTACCAACAAACACGAAAGTTTCATAAAGGACAGGGCTTCATTGTCGGTCTGTGTTCCAACGAGCAATATATCTATAATCATTTTATTTCTAGTGAAATAATTCACCCACGGAGGATTAACGATATACCATAAATAGTTTTATTTATAGTGAAATAATTCACTCACGGAGGATTGAAACAGACTGTATGGGATTGATATCAAAGATCTCACTCATAAATCCTGATTGTTCGAAGTCAGGATGATGGAAACGATCTGTGTGTGTGTGTGTGTGTGTGTGTGTGTGTGTGTGTGTGAACAGAGCGGCTGAATTTGGAGATCATCTGGACCAACCGAGTACCTGCATCAATCCCAGCACCAATGTAAAAAGGTAAAAATATATATGCAGAACTTATTGAAACAAGTAGAGAATAACATATCAATAGTTGCAGTTTAGACACCAATATTCTAATAGTCTAAAGATTACTCATTTCTGAAGGAATCATTCAATTCCCACATTTTACTCTGATCCAAAGTATCGGCGGTGTTTGCTAGAATGTACCGAAGGCAGTTGTTGAGAGGAGGAGAGCGTCCAAGCTCTGGCAGAAGACAAGGCAGACTGGGAAGAGGGTCAGATCTGATGATGGCAGAGCCGACCCACATAATAATTCCCGAACTGTAACCGAGTACCGGAACCTTCCCTGAAAAAAAGCGGGACGCCATATCTTAAAAACTAACCATAGATTCTTCTTGAAAATAATCTCATTATGTTTCCCACACCCAAAGTATCTGTACGTCTAAGAACAAACTTTACCCTATCAAACCAAACCTAACCTAATCTACCTAGAGGCATGGCAACAAGACCGGGGATTGTGCACTACTAGTATACATCTCGGTAATTTGCAGCCGGGCCAAGTTACAAGCGAATTAAGCAATTACTTGGGGTACCTATGCCACCTGGGGCCCCTCCAAAGCGCTGGGAAAATATTAAAATAATGAAAATCAGGAAACGACAAATAAATAAAAGGCAAAATAAGTAAAAATTAGACAAAAAATTAACCAATATATTTAGTCAAGAGCCACCACTGTCGTCTTGCCTCTGTTCATGCAAAGCGAATGCAACTGCAAATAAGGCAATTAAAGTGGTTAATTAACCTGTTTTATTGTAAATGTAGAGTCTTGTATGCTGGTTTGTTCTGTTACTTACAAATACAAGTTCAATGTGCCACACAATACGTCACTCTGAAATTTAAAATGTGCAAATAATACTGGGCCATATTGTGAATTTGCTTCCCTTATATGGTTATCGATGCCTTTGTAGTGCTTGAAATTATCAAGCATGCAAGCATAATTAGCAGTTCAGCACCGGTTATGGTGGTGATCATCCGGGGAGGGAGAAGGGCAGGGGCTCCAAGCCAAGTCCTGCTTAGGGCCCATAAAGGCTTGGATGAGATGTTTTTTTTACAAGTAAAACTCGCACCTACAGAGCGTAAACCCTGCCAATGTAAAACCTTTTTTGGGCGAGCAAAAAAATATATATATATATTAGAAATTGTTAGTTCACGGGATACAAATAAACTTACAGCTCAAGGGGAGATATAACCATTGGTTAGGAATATTGATTATCAAATGAATTCTAACATTTATAGACTACCAGTTACGCCCGTTTTTGATGACGCTATTTTGAATATCACAGTGCAGTTAGTTATAAGCCTTACATTGCATTCTTATTAAACACCGGCCATGCATTTATATACGGATGGTTTAAATGTTCGTCGTATTAAGTATTTAGTGATCATCATTTCTAAACAAGTGATTCGTTTTTCAGTAATAATTCAAATCCTTGACGCTTTCCCTCTTTATGATTTACCTGATGAAGCGTAATGGTGGTTATTTTAATTTTTATTTAAGTTTTTTTTTCAACATTTAGCAGTATTCTGTTCAATGCCTCACATAATAACGAGGATGCAGCCGTTAACAACAAATGTTAAAAAGCCCCTCCAGGCCCTCTCCGTTCCCCAGAAACTTACCTGAATATGAAAGTAGATAAACAATTTGAAACTATTCTGAATAAGAAATAGTCTGGGCGAAGAATGGCACTATCTACGTGGCAAAATAGACGCTAATATCTCGCGGCACAGTTGTGGACAAATACGCCTTGAGCTTCGTTTACACCAGTATAAGCACACAGCAGAAATCCTTTCATGGCTTAAAGACGATGGAGAAAAGTTGATAAAGCGCCAGCTAGCGTTTCAAAGCTCCTTTCGCCTCGTGTCCTTTGATGCAACAATTTCATTCGAGGAATTTTGTCAAGAGGCACAAAGGACCCAAAACCAAGTGGCGTGACGAGGATTTAATGTCGGCGCATGAATGAAAAATCCGACTGCATAAACGCCGCTCTCTCTGCAAAGAATCCGAAGACAACCACTCCAGCGTTGGAGGGGGAATCGTTGGGAACCTGGATGATTACATGTCTGCCTTCCTTTGCAGTTTGCATTTTCAGGTTTTGCACGGAAAATTCCACATCTGATATGGAGAGAGAGAGACAGAAAGTGAGAGAGAGAGAGCACACATTCACATATATATATATATTATATATATATATATATATATATATATATATAATATATATATATATATATATATATATATATATTATATATCTGTTTCAAAAATCACATTAGATGCACGTGACTTCAGTATGTAAGCGAATACCACAGGAAAATGACAGGCAGAAGGTCAGTACCAAGCGCTTTTTGGGAACAAACGAGACAATTGAAAAGACGGTTACAAGATAAACAAAAAGAACAAGAGTACCAGATGGTTAGTTGTTAAAGGGTAATAAGCAAAATGATAATCCAGGATATTCCGGGATCACTCAGGCGGTCACAAACTAAAACCATTTGAGACTCGGAAGCGCAGCCATATAAAATCCAAAAACACGTATAAAACTGAATACTAATTTTGTTGCTTATATTTATGAAATATTTTCTAATTTGAATTTAGAAAACTTCCATTATTTGACTTGATGAAACAAGATTCAATGATATTCCTTTTAACTGTGTCATTACATGGGATTAAAGTCTTGCTTGACCTCAGTTAATAGGATGATATAATTCTCTCAGATGTACGAATAATGCGTTTGATATTTGTCCAGTTCTCACAGAATATTAGTGTTGTTTGATTCGTTGTGAAAGCGATTTTCCATTTTGTCTGTAACATATTTTATCAGATTTATTACAAGTAATTTCATATGTGCAGACAGAAACATCTTCAGAAAATTTTGTTGTTGTTAAACTCTTAACATTAAAATGACTATAGACAACTTTTATGTTGAAAAATTTTAAGATTTTATGAATTTCTAAAAACTTTCCATCTTACAGCAATTTGAGAATATCATGATTACTAAATTCAAGTTTGTTATTAGTTAAATAAAATGTTTTTCTGGCTCTTTTCCATGCTACATCTACAAAAGTCCTTTGGTATTTAAGGTTCAAGATAATATCATAAACAGTTTTAATCTCAGCGTCAATAAACTGCGGGCTACAGACACTCAGAGCCCTTAGGAACAACAACCCGGCCCCCTCCCCCACAAAAAAAAAAACCAGAGAATTTAACATTTTTATGGTAATTGGAATAATAATGAACAAAAGAGGCAATATTAGTTGATTTTCGAAAGACTGAAAAGGTGAAAATGTCTATAATTTCTATGGACCTTTACACAAAGAAAAATCTAAATTATTAAGTTTAGTCAAAAGAGGCAATGTTTGTTGATTTTCGAAAGACTGAAAAGGTGAAATTTCTATCATTTTTATGAACTTTTACCAAAAGAAAATTCTAAGTTATTGAGCTTAGTCAAAAACTGCAGGAGATTTTCGTGAATTGGCCAAATACAGAAAATATCGTCCACATACTTTAAAACATATAATTCTTCGTGGCAATTTTGGAAAGAATTTTCTCTCAAAAAATTCCACGTAAATATTGCTGATGACTGGAGATAAAGGACTACCCATAGCCATGCCAATTTTGTAAAAAAAATTCACCATCAAAACAAAATTTACTATCTTTGATACGTAACCGCAGAAGACTAATATATGAATATATATAAAACAAACACATAATTACATAAAAATTGTTTCCTCTTTCTTTTCCTTCCAGGTTTTGATCTTGTTCTTTTCGTTTCTAACACAACTTCAGTTTGCAACATTTCCTTGCTGTGTGGTATGCCAACGAGAGAGAGAGAGCAGATCCCTCTACATACCCAAAGTTACATTGGACCATACGGTAACCTGGGCAGCAAAAAAAGGGCATCGTCTTAATCACAGAACTTGGATTTAGAACACGTTGAACAACGCTTACTATGAAGACTTTAATTTGGGTTTGAGTTCTTCCTTTTTGGGCACCTCTCCAGCAGTTCTTAGCTTGTCAAGGCTGCATAATATATCTGAAAACTCTTCTTTACAACTACCCTGTCTCTACACCTGATTGGAACCTCCATATCACTGTGTGATCTTATTAGTATGTTGGCCTTCTTGTATTGTCTGTCAACACTGAGAAGTCTTTTCCTAAAGTCAATTGTCTTTTCGATTTCCTTGTTGATCATTTCATCTCGCAAAATTACTGCTGGTTCAATCAAATCTTGTAATGGTGGCTGGTCAATTGACGAAACAGAGGCCTCCTTTTTCTCATGTTTCTTTATGTAGAGTTGCTTTCCTCTTCCATTCATCAAGAGCTTGAGCTTATTGGGAGGCATGGTGGATATAAGAAGCACAAATGAAATAAAACAAAAAGCACTTGTACTAAAGGGAGAATAAGCATAAATTTTCTCATAGAATCCCTGGAGTAATCTGGAGTGATCCCCTAGTCTCAGCTGGTCTGAGTTGTGCACTTATGGAGAAACTCAAGAAAACGTATCATACTGTAACAAAATCTAAAACAGAATGAAAAACAACACAAGTTACCGAGATATATCAGAACCAAGCAGAAATTGCTCAACTACGTCTAAGTGGCTGAGTGGGTCTTTAAACATCTGGCCATTTAATTATGCATCGGGACATTTAAATGTGCTTTACGTGTCTGGTAGCGCATTGGCATTCAGCCAAATTCCTCTCAATGCCATATACGATACGGAGACGCATTAATCCAACATATTATTTTTTGACCCCCAGAAAGAAACCCGCTAAAAGCATCGCAGTACCTAATTCTTCTATATGCATATTGACTTTCACCTATTAATCCTTAGATTCGACATATTTATATTGTAACTCAAGAAAAATACGTTTTTGGCAGAAACTTTGGAGGTCACAGGGAGAGCAGAGATTGGCCTGTAGTGACTGTAGTCTGTAGATATGCCACTCTTTGGAACAGGCACTGTATTGCTAAGTTTGCGCTCATCTGCAAAGATACTATGTCGACATAAAAATTGATAGAATCTATTAAACTTGGGAGATAATGCTATAAACTTTTCTAAATAGACAAAGAGAAGAAACCATCAGGGTTTTCTCCATCCCAGCTATCAAGATTATCCAGAGTTTTCTTAACATCCCTTGAGTGCCAAGCAAAGTTTGTAGGAAGAGGTTCAGGATTAGAAGTATCAGGGTAGGGACATCCTCAGCTGACTGCTTAGCTTCAAAAGCTTGACGAAGCAGTTCAGCCTTTTCCTGAGGGCCTATAACCAGAGTGGAAGACGAACATGACTTAAAGATTGATGATGCCTATTTGGTCCACCACAAATGAGGAATCATTGTAATTTGTCTTGGCTGTACAATATGGTAAGTTCTATTTGCAGCAACGGGACCCAACAAAAATTGTGTCATTTTAATTTGAACGATTATGCCTCCTATGTTGACTTTGGTCTGTTTATCATAGAAGACTTGTCTACATGTATCATCAAACCATAGTTTGCCAATTGTCCTGAATTTGATGAGCTTTCTAGGGACGTATCTAATTAGAATAACCATCAGCATTTCATTTTACTTCTTTGGATTAGGATTCAATAGCATCTGAAATATTTATTACCTTACAAACTTCAATAATCCGATCCTAATTGGCTCTGGATTTCTACAAGACTGTTTTTCTAATAGTGGTATTAGGAATATACTGATTGGCAGATATGTCCATCTCAATGGTGTAATGATCAATGTGCCTATATATTCACAGACTTTGGACTTCACAATAGCTGGAACATCTGTGACTATGAGGTCTAATCTATTACTAGAAATATTCATGGCTTCCTCAATTAGCTGGACAAATTCAGATGATACACAGAACTCAAGAGCAGACAGGCCATGTTGATCTGTGTAATTTGAATTTAGCCATTCACTGTGCTTTGCGTTATAGTCTCCACAGAATTGAATGAAACGTTTGAATCCTGTTATGAAGCTATACTAATCCTCTCCAAAGGACAGTCATATATAGAATGGTCGATATTTGGATTACAGTAAACGGTAAAACTTACTTAAAATTCTAAAACAAAGAACTTCATGGCATCTACACTCCAAATTTTTTCTGGCGATAAACAGGTCTCCCGGACTTAGAGTACACAGCCATACCTTGCGCATTTGGGATGTTATGATGATAAATAAAGTCAAGGGCATCAAACTCCGGGATTAAACTCTGTAGATTAAGAAAACTTGACCTTAACCCTCGAATATTTGAATAAGGTACTTTACAATTTTTCCTTCTGTAATGAGTAACAGACCCAGCGTTCAGTTCAGTGTTTCCTGAAAGCATTTAAATTAACACCATAAAATCAATATCGAAACTAAAAAATAAACTCATAACAACAGTGGCTTAATTTGGAAATTTCCTTCTCCTAGAAGAGTTGCATGCCAAGGTTTATAGAGTCTCTTTCTCCCTAACTCGTGTCGGCAGTGACGTCACACCCTGCTATGAATGTTGCTAAGAAAAGCCACATTAACCCGCTGCTTATTATT
>NC_061098.1:58477123-58484623 GCF_015104395.2 Macrobrachium nipponense | reverse complement strand
TCAAAACAACTATTGCTAGACTCCCTAAAATTGAGATATAACAATATCCACGATTTAGAAATATACTCTATTTCAAGTAGGAAAGATAAAAGTAAAAATATCAACATTGCCAAAATAAAATTTACAGGCCAAGACTTACCATTTAAAATAAAAATTCTTGGACAAAATAGAGAAGTTCGTCCTTTTGTTCCTAAACCACTACAATGTACACAGTGCTCAAGGTATGGACACACATACAAAAGATGCCGTAATAAAGCTATATGTGCAGTCTGTGCATCAGATAACCATACCACTAATTGGAACTGTAATCAATCAAAATGTATTAATTGTGGACTAGCCCATCACGCAAAATCTAAGGAGTGTTCATTTTACCAATATAACACAGAACTTCAGTTGTTAATAAATAGGACAGGAATGTCAGTCATGGAAGCCAGGGACTTGAGCTAAAAGTAAAGAGGCGTTAACAATCCATCCAAAAACCCCCACCTTTTCAGTTGTGACTAAAAATCAAGACATCAAACAGCACAATGACAAACAAGATAGTATAAACATGGAAACTGGATTTCATACCAATAATACTGAAACCCAAATAAAAGTGATATTACAACAACCAATACCACCACTAACATAAATGATTCAGTTATCCATGGGAAAAGAACTTCCAATAGAAGAAGAATTAAATAATGATGATAATCGAACTGGCAAAAAGAAAAGAATTCTAGAAAGAACCCCACCTAAGGGAAGGGAAAAAAAAAAGTAAATATTGAAAATTACAATCAATCCAGAGAGACTCCAACTACACCAGGGAGAACATTTTAAAAAAGATATTAAACTAACCTCATCACAAGTGGAAATACACAATTACCCTCAATCTCAATCAAACAGCCAACAGCTGGAACATGTAAAGCTCGACTCTTTATTTACAATTTCCATCAAATAAGTACTAATGAAAATGTCATACCATTAAACCAAACCAAAATATAACTATCACCCCTCAACCATCCACAAGACCGAAATATCCCATTAACAACAACAAAACAAATAACCCCTCAACCAACAGTCCTTATCACTACAGAAAAGGAGCAATAGAATTACAAAACCAGAAATTTCTAAACAGCTAGACCAAAAACTTCTGAACCAATAATTAACATTACCAACATGCTTCATCTTGTGGTTGTAATGAATGCTTTCTAAGTAGATATAACCAACTAACAACCAAGACAGAGGACACAGTACGAAATTGTATTGACAATTTACCAAATTAAGGAGGTGCCTTTAACACACCAACACATGAGAAACGAATTATGTTCTGAATCCTTAAAATACAAAAAGGAAATTATCAAAATCAAAAATAGACTTATTAATATTCAACTATGAAAAACAAACAACAAACTGCAGAATCTAATAACCAACATACAAATACAACGATTAAAAAAACCACAAATAAATTCAAATGCATATAAACTACGAGATAAAGTAAAATCAGCAATCAATTTACAGAATTTAACACCAATTCCTCCCAATAATGGAATATAAAATCATTCAATGGAATATAAATGGTCTCTTAACCCGACTACGTCTGGGTGAATTACAAAGAATCATACGAGACAACAACCCAATGTGCATATGTACTAACATATAGGAAGTAAACCCTACAAATATCCAACACTATAAAATTGCCTGTTATTCACCAACTGACGGTGGAAAATTAGGCACAGCCATATACGTTCATAATAGCATTACATATGAACCTGTTGACATACCATCTATGCCATATCAAATAACATCAATTAAACTGTATATGCCTGATAAAAGTAAAATTACTATTGTAATTTATATAACCAACCAAATTTCAATGCAAATTTCAGTGATTTTTCTGAACTTATTAGCAAAAGTATACAGGAACCACTACTTACAGTAGGAGATTTTAATGCACATAATCCATTATGGGATATTAATAACCCCACTGACACATCCGGAATCAACATAGAGAATACTATAATGAAACAACCTGTATTGTCTCAATGAAAGTGAAGTTCCAACATATTTTTCAAATACACACCTAACTTTTTCTTCAATTGACATTTCATTATGTTCAAATGATGTAGCGGAGAAATTTGAATGGAACGTCCTAGACGATTCATACACAAGTGACCATTTCCCAATCATTCTGAACTACTTAAGTAATGTCAAAATATTGCCACCTACAAGATATAATATCCAAAAAGCTAACTGGGATAAATATTTCCTATACACACGAAACATACCACCATTCCCACATAATGAAGATCACAATACTACATGTGAATCCTTCTCAAACTTCATAATAAATGTTGCAGATAAAAGTATTCCAAAAACCAAAACACATTCCACAAAATCCCCTCCCTGTCCCATGGTGGAATCCAACATTAACAACATTAAGTAAAATAACATATATTGAGTCGCAATCTAAACAGACTCAAGACTCGCCTTAAATCACTCAACAAAAATGCCCTATAGTATAAACAAACATATTAAACAAAATAGTTATAACAAACATAACAATTAACCACATAAACCACTATATAACAAATATACAGCCAAATTTAGAAAAACGGTAATAGCTGAAAAAATCGCATCATGGAAGGAATATGTCTCAAACATATTCTTCAAACACATCCACAAAGGGATGTCTGGCAAAAGATAAGGAATCAATGGAAAACATATAAGACCTCCAAGAAGTGCAATACATTTAAATGGAAAAAATATACCATGATACTTATGAAATATCAAACATAATTGGGAAACATTTTGAAAACATCAGTGCTTACTCCAGCCTAGATACACATTTTCAAAATATCAGAAAACAAAAAGAAAATATAATACTCAATTATGAAACTCTTGAAGACCTGGAATATAACTATATTTTTAACATGGATGAACTAGATAATGCCATCAACTCTTGTCATCCCTCTGCACCAGGATATGATAAAATATCATTTGAAATGATAGAAAAATTAGCTCCTATAGCTAAATCATATTTATTAAAATTTTACAATAGTATCTGGCTAAACGTGTCTTTCCTGATAAATGGAAACATGCCATAATTATTCCAATAAACAAACCAGGAAAGGATGCAAGTAATCCATCCAATTATAGACCGATATCTCTAACAAGTTGCCTATGCAAAATCTTAGAAAAAATGGTTAATGCACGATTAACGTATGTAATAACCAAAGAATCCATTTTAACACCAACACAATCTGGTTCAATAGCTGGCAGATCAACCCTAGATCCCTTAACACATTTAGAAGATCATATCAAAAAAGGCTTTGAACAAAAGAAATTAACAATAGCTATATTTTTTGATATAGAAAAAGCATACGATACAACATGGAAACATAACATCATGCAAAAACTCCACTCCAAGGGACTAAGAGGCCACTTACCAATATTTATTAAAAACTTCTTAACAAACAGAACTTTTCAAGTAAGAGTAGAAAATTCCTACTCAGTAACCTATAAACTGGAAGAAGGAATCCCTCAAGGTAGTGTCTTGAGCTGTACATTGTTTGCTTTAGCAATCAATGACATTACTATAAATTTACCAAGTGGTGTAAAAAACAGTTTATATGTTGATGACTTTGTCATTTACTATACGAGTAGTAATTGGAGACATGCTCAGAGAGTTCTCAGTACTGCCATTTCAAATATATGTTGTTGGTCAAATTTAGTTGGATTTATATTTTCAACTTATAAAACAGAAGCAATCGTCTTCTACAAAGACAAAAGGTGGATGAAGAACCAAACAATCAAACTGCATCTTTATAGCACTGAAATACAATTTTGTACAAAAATCAAGTATCTAGGAGTAATATTTGATCAACATTTAAATTGGAAAGAGCACATCAAATACATTAAAGCCAAGGGCATCAAAGCCCTTGCCATATTAAAAAAGTTATCACACACTAATTGGGGAGCAAAGCGAGACATTTTTATTAATGATAATATAAGGCAACATCTTATCCATATAGATTACTGCTGTCAATATTATTCATCCGCCTCAGAATCTGCATTAAAATCTCTCGATGCAGTGCACCATGAAGGCGTGCGATTGTGCACAGGAGCATTCCGATCGTCCCCAACAAACTCACTTTTGGTGGAGGCAGGTGTTTTGCCCTTAAAACATCACCGTAATTTATAACAACTACAAAGAGGTCTTTCAATGCAAGCGGGATCGTCTCCTGCAGCTTACTGCTTCCAAAACTGTAATCAAGTAACAGCAGTTAATAGTACTAGCTCTTTCCCAAAAAGAGCTAGATACATAATGAACATACATAATATGAATCCAATTTTTCACCCACCAATAGAATTGCCACCACCATGGATTTTAAATAGAGTAAAGATATGTACCTCCCTGTCTTACCTACTCAAAAAACAAATGACAAGTACGGAAATGTACCGCCAACATGCTTTGGAGCACATTAGAAGAAAAGGCGACAAATTATGATATATACAGACGGCTCCAAAAATAATGTTGGAGTAGGAGCATCTGCATATTCGAAAAATATGTTAAGTAAAAAAAGCCTACTTTCAATATCATCAGTATTTACTGCTGAAATCACAGCCATACAGATGGCTCTAGATATGATATCTGAGCAAAAGCAAGTGTCTCTGTTATTTTCAGTGACTCACGTAGCGCTATAGATGCAATAAGACAGTATGAACCAGGAAACCAAATAGTACAGGAAATTCAAATAAAAATTCATCAACTCCTCCAATCAGGAATATCAATGGAAATATGTTGGATCCCAGCACACGTGGGAATAAAAGGAAATGAATATGCAGACTCTGCTGCACAAATTAGCCTGCACTATCCCTCCAACAATTTCATATGCCCCAGTGTCAGACTGGGTAAAACATCAGTTAAAACATTAATTTACCAGGATTGGAAGAAGAATGGGCCTCTGTGCCAACAACAAATAAACTTAAAATATAAAAAACTTGAAGTCTATGCATGGAGGACATCCTCACAGGAGGAAAGAGCAAAAGAGGTGATCCTAGCAAGGTACGTATAGGACACACAAGATTCTCACATGGTCACTTGATGTCAACCACCACATGCTGACCCAGTGAAATGTAACAGATGTCAAACACCCATGACAGTACAGCATTTGCTTGTTGA
Source organism: Macrobrachium nipponense (assembly GCF_015104395.2). Taxonomy (NCBI): domain Eukaryota; kingdom Metazoa; phylum Arthropoda; class Malacostraca; order Decapoda; family Palaemonidae; genus Macrobrachium; species Macrobrachium nipponense. The sequence continues at coordinate 58,479,459 of NC_061098.1, read as the reverse complement.
GTGCCCAAATTGGACCCAGCAAAGATCTTATTTATCTGCGGAGTTCCGGAAATGAAAAAATATTCTTGCTGAAAGCAGGGATTTTTCAATTAATAAAATCATAAATTTTTAAATAAGACGGGTTTCTCAAATAAAGTCTCATTTTTTTTTTTTTTTTCTCAGGATTGATCCCTGAGAACCAGCCCGAGAAGAGTCTACTTGAGACTCAGAGGTCTGGAAAAACTAACCCCTATTAATAATATATATATATATATATATATATATATATATATATATATATATATATATATATATATATATATATATATATATATATATTATATATATATATATATATATATATATATATATATATATATATATATATATATTTTTTTTTTTTTTTTTTTTTTTTTCTCATTACTGTTGCCGTTAATACTCCAGAAAAATTATAGCTGCGTTTCATCGACTGAAAGTCGCCGGATATCCTGACCATGTTTTCCCCCAAATTGCTAAGAAATCTAGCTAACGAGACTGTTAATGGAAATAGGTGTAACACATGGCCATGATCTTTGCCCAGAGGAAAGGTCTTAGACCATTACTGTTTCCTGCGGCACTTAGGAGAGACAAATTAGGCAAATAACTATTTTCTTGTTGTCACTAATATCTCCCCCAGATCTAGACCTCAGATATCCATGAACAGCGCTTTCCTAGAAAGCTCCGATTGGTATCGGAGTGAAATACAATGTTTTTGTGAAGTGACCGCTCCTTTGAATGCCTTGTAGCTTTTATAATGGAAATTTCTCTTTGCATTAACATTATACCTTTTTGAACTTTCTATTGATTCTGCATTTCGACTCCAGGCAAGAATAAAACAGCAGCTTCAGCTATTATTATTCGATACCAAACCGTGGCAGACTTCTTTCACACAAGGTCTGTATAATTTTCATGGTATTGGACACCTGCTTCTCTTGGTGTTAATTTTCGACGCCGATAGTTTTCCCAACTATGGACGACATGGAAGGAGGCCTTCGAAGGATTCCATAAAGAATACGGATTTCATCTCCCTCTCTGTCTCACTCTGATGGTTCTCAGCAGAGCAAAGTCATGAGTCCAGTGATCGTTTCGTTCACTCTAATAATTCTGCTTCCTCTCTTTGCATGAGTTACAGAATCGCTGCTATAATATATTTGCGTCTTTATAGATGTGGAAGTTTTGCTTTTTCTGTTCGTTAAAGGGATTTGCGTGATGTATCTAACAAGCGAATTATTTCAATGTTCTTGACGCGTAACTCTCGGCGTTTTCCCAGTGGTTTTCGCGCTCGGCTGCCAATCCGGTGGTCCGAGGTTCGATTCCCGGCTCGGCCAACGTGGAACCAGAGGAATTTATGTCTGGTGACAGAAATTCATTTCTCGATATAATGTGGTTCGGATCCCACAATAAGTTGCAGGTCCCGTTGCTAGGTAACTAATTGGTTCCTAGCTACGTAAAAATATCTAATCCTTCGGGCCAGCCCTAGGAGAGCTGTTAATCAGCTCAGTGGTCTGGTAAAACTAAGATATATTTTATTTTTTATTTATTTATGTATTTATTCTTTGCAACAAGAAGTCAGTTGGGCAGCAAATAAGAAGGGACACCTGGTTGAGTGAAGGACAATTTTCCATCAACGCTTCCAATTTGATTTCCTGAACCTTGATTTTCAGCTATTTTGAATCTTTCTATTACGGGTGGGGGAATAAGAAGAGTGCTGTTCACGGGTGTCTTAAATAACTAAGCACACTCGTAATGTCACTATTTGCTCGGAAACGTAAAGTAGAAATGAATATAACATGAATAGATAGAATCTGCAGAATAATAGATTTGATTTTAATATGCTTCAAATTATTTTCAGTGGAGTTAAATCATAGAAAGTTTTGTATAAGAAGTAATTAGAATTTCTGATCTCTCTCTCTCTCTCTCTCTCTCTCTCTCTCTCTCTTTACAATGGCTAACAGAGGATACCTTTTTAGAAAATTGAGTAGGCGAAACCTTTCTAAGAACACGACAAAGAGCAGACACAAAATGTCAGCGGACATTTGTCTTCCATGTTCTTCTCCACGACCGACTTTTGCCATTTGGAAGCTCACTTGAGAGCTGCTTCCGCTCACGGAAATATGGCCATTAATTTTCTGTCTCCTTTTTTTTTCCTCGGGTGTTTTTTATGTGTTTATTATTTGTCATTGAAGGATTCTTATATATTCCTGTATCTGGATTTCACATTATTATTATTATTGTTATTGTTTATTTTTTTTTTATTTATTTATCTATTTGTTTTTGCTATATCACAGTCCTCCAATTCGACTGGGAGGTATTTATAG